>NW_021680556.1:32388-181559 GCF_001412515.2 Diachasma alloeum
TTTAGCTTTTGTTGAATATTTGTGTTATTAATTTTCTGAGGGGTGATTCGAATTGAAATGAACAAGGAGGTTTATTGAATAAATTATTTATTCCCCGAATTATTGAATTTTTTTAATATAATTTGTTAGATAAGAAAACCAAGTCATTTCGGAAACTTCAGAACAACCATTTGTATCGAGAACCCAGCCGCCACCGCGGTTGTCTGAGCTGTCGGGGGTTGTTCTTTTGTCTCGAATAATTGTCGATTTAATTTGTTGTTTTAATTGCACGGTTCACCCGTGCTGGCGCCCAACTTTATTTTCGTTGTTTGGTCGCTGAGGGCTGCGTATCTTTCACCGTCCGCAGAGGTAAGAAAATACGTCACAGTATATATATGTATATGTGGACGATACGTTACTTTTGGGCGGAGATACACTTTGGCATTGAGTTTTTGATGCACATAGTAATTTTGGCGCATATGAAAAAATTTCTGTAATAATTGCACCACACACAGTAAAAAAGAATGAATTCGACGAATCTGAATTGCCAATTCTTGAATGGGTCAGCGTGACCGAACTTGTCAATTGATAGTGTTCCGTGACTGTGATGAAATGTTAAGAACTACTTGTTAATTCATATTATTCCGTGACTTAAAATATTGTTATCTGTTATGTTGGATGAATGTTGAGAAAAAAAATTAGTTTGATAGAGAAAAAAATTAATGCAATAGTGTGTTGAAATTTTTAACCAATTGCATCCATGAGAAAATATATGAGTGTATAAATAACGCAGTGTATACATGAGTGTTTAAATATAGCTGTATAGAAAATATAGTACATGAAAAAATAAGGAAAACAGAGAAATCGATCATTTGAAATAATAATAATTCATTTGAGTAGAATATGAAATTTTTTTTTTCGACAGTATTATTATATTTCGACAGTAATATTATTGGTAACCGCGAATACGGTAATTAAAGAAACGTAACAATTGTACTTCTAAAACGTGACGATACTTACTCGTTTTCTTACAGCAACTGTACATTTAGTGATGTACGCTGAGAATTAGCTTCTATTGACTTGAAATTGGTTAAAGCACAATATAATCCATCAGGCCAGTGTTTATGGGGATTGATAATTATAAAGCTCTCTGAATCTAATGAACAGCTTAGAGATGTCATATCAAAAATCTCAACAAACTGTAGAGAGCGACATTAGCTGCGTAAAAAGAAAGATGCGCTTCAAAACAAAAAACGAGAAATGGAGCAGGCTGTGCATCGCCTGGGCGAGAAATTTTTATCCTATCTGGCATCATGATATCCAGATTTGGAGCAGTTTTGTGAATGTCGTGAAGATTTTTGGCAAAGAACGTGTGTCGTTTCTGCGCAATACTCAAAGCCAGGAAAAGAAACAGTTCTTCCACTAGGATGAAGAATTGACAGCTTTGAATGATCAACCAAGAGTGACAAGGTGTCAACCGACGCCGCAAAAGGATTGCCGTGCTACAAGCAATAGAGATTACATTTTCAATTTGACAATAGGCACAGAAAAAGATCTATTTTTAAATTGAAAAATCTTCTCACGAAGTGTTAAAATACCTAGATCATAAGGCATAATATTATGGTCTAGGAGTATTATCACAGTAAATGCTCCAGTATTTACTTTGGAAGCAGAGTAAGATGCATTCAATCGAAAGAAAATTTTGTATTTTCCAATGCGTTAACGTAGAGGATACCTTTGGAGCTATTAAACCAGAATAAATACTCACAAGATCATAGATCGTGAGAAAAACATCTGAGAGCTGAGAGAATGGCCGAAAACATTGAGAAATTTACATTGATATGACTTTCTCATGGTTGCCAGACGTGTCCAGTTGATTTGTCATCCCATAACTCAATCTCCAACATGGGAGGGATGCAACGGAAGGAATACTAGTTCTAGACTCATCAGCTCAACTAAGTGCCCCTGAACAAAGTCTGGTCGAGGAGGACTAGAGATGATCATTGAATACTCAAAATGGTCATGATTGATGATCATCTGTGACTCATTGAAATTCTTTCAAATTCTTTAGTGTAGAGGGCACTAAATGGAGTTGTTGAACCCATAGAATTTAAGGAGCCTATGAGGTGAGGAAACCATTCTAATGGGACAAATGATTCTAGGTTGCAAATCATAAAGTAGCTATTTTATTGCAACTCATTTTTCATGAGATATCTCTGGGCAAAACTCATGAAAGAAGTTAATGAAAGCTAGGTATTCACAAAGTTTTTCACTTTTTAATGAAGCCCAGACAAAATAGTGCCTTGATAATTTGGGTTTGTACTGGTTTTGCACTCGACAACCGACAAAGCGATAATAAAATATCATCTAGATAACTAGATGATATGAAGCCTGTAAATCAATATAATTCCTGACTGCTTTCGTCACTCTCGTGACAATAAGAGTTGAAAGTTCAAATGAGAGGCAGGAAATTTCAATAAAGTACCATCACACAAAAACAAGATAATTTGCCATGTTCCAGATATACCGGGAGCAGAAAATATGAGTCTTATAAGACATTTCATACGTAAATGCATCACAAGGGATGAGTTTCGTAACGATTGTCAAGTCCTTTAATTGAAATTATGAGTATTTATAAACTTGATTAATTTTTTAGGGTTTAAAATTGATCTTTTTCTACCATTTGTTTCATCAACAATGGCTCAACGAAACGGATTGATCCTGATAGGAATACCGAGTTTTTATTCAGGACTGTCTCTTCAAGTTCAGAGAATTTAGATTCTGGAGAAATTACCGATTGGTGAGAAATAGAATTAAAGGCAATAATATTACCCTTCATTCACTCGAGAACAAAAAAATCAGAACAGAATAATTTCCAATTGGGAAGAAAATATTTGAGAATGGCTACAAAGGTTTTTGCCATTATATCTTGCTTTCTTGAAAATTGGATAGTTCTGGAGAGGCTGATGTCGACCGCGGGTCATTAGGAAAAATGAGGAAATGCCTCCGGTTAGACCCATCATTGAATCTGAGTAGCATCCGAGGTTTTTGAACCGTTTGTTTTTTTCTTCACGTCCCAAAAACAAGCTCCATTGAATTTGGCAAGTTTGGATTCTCCTGCAATGTCGGATAAATTCCAAAAGTTTGAAATAATTTTGAAATGGTCTTAAGCTCTTCAACCTTCCCGAAGGAAGTGGAGCCATACAAAAATTGAACTGGAGCCGAAGCCTCAAGGGCACTCCAAATTAATTTGTTCAGAAAGAGAAGGAATTGATGGATTTTGATATTCCACCTTCCCTGTATCCCACACTTGTGGAACTATTTTAGAGGACTAGTTAATCTAGTTCCTCGTCAGAGAGCAGACTTCTAGAAATCGCCCCCAATGCCACTAGGGTAAAATTTGTGTTTGAATATATGTTAAACATATTTTTATCTCTATGGATCAACGGTTCTGTGGAGATAAAGGAAATCTCTGCATTCCGATTTGATGGATATTGCGCCATAAATCTGTTTAAATTTGTGCCTCTGCAAATTCGACGCCAGTCAGAAACTCCAACGAGCTTCAAGATCACTCTGAAAAGAGATCTCTGCATGGATTCGATGGGTCTGCACCTAGTAGCTCCTATATTCCTGAATCTAGTTCTGATGGAATGGTAATTGGAGGTTTTAAGCTTCGGTTAATGCGTCAGGCGCACATTCAGCTACTAGAATAGTGAATGAAGGCATAGAGCCTTAGTTAAATGCATCAGGCGCATTTGTGTTCGCACTGTCCTGGAAGTCAGGTGTGGAAAAACCATCCGACATATCTGTAACCGTCTCATTTTTAATTTTCTTGTACTCAATTTTGTCTCTGGGACCAGGAAAGGTACAAAGTAAAATGAGGTTAGGCTGTGAGTCGTCCCGCAAGGGATAAGCTCTGCCTAAATAAGCCTTGGACGTCAATTGGTTCTGTCTCTAGGATCTGACCCGAGCGCCCAAAAAAGGCTGAGACACATGAAAATAGCTTACCTTTATTTTCATTCAATTAATCCAGGGAAAAGTCGATCAATTTATCCATATGAATTTTAGAATATATCACAGAGAATTTCTTGATATGTAACCGCTTTATATATATATATATATATATTTCATTGGTTTTTATCGAAGTAATTCTCGATTTGAAACCCCTCCTCTAGCCTGCCTCCCCTCCTTTTTTTCCTCTCATTGTTATCTGTGGTATCATGGCCGTCTTACTCTTAGCTGTGCCCTATTCGAGCTAGGACTGCACGGGAAACCATGTAAAACCCCAGTCGCACAGTCGGCCGATTGTGCAGTGCCCTAATATATCCATCTGTCACACTGACTAGATGGAGACACTAGGCCGCTATACCGTACCTACCGCCCGCAATTTTTGTGCGAGCGAGGTGTTCCTAAGCGGTCACCCATCTAAGTACTAACCCAGCTGAACGCTGCTTAGCTTGGATGTCCGCCGGAGCAACACCTCACCCACCTAACCATTACGGTCGGTTCGAACCACTTTATATATTTTCTCTTTTTACATTTACCTGTGGTTATGTAAAAACTATGTGAAATAAGCAGAAACATAGAATATTATAATAAAATATACTGGAAACTCTGAAAAGCGTGCGCTCCGCTCGCCCACACACGAAAACAATGACAAGATGTCGGCGCCTCACCGCCGAGGTGCTACAGCCAACTTTTTCTCTGATCTCTGAAGGCGTGTGGCCCCACCTAGCCGCAGGCGGGCCACTACAAGTTATTCAATCTCGAAGATGAGGCTCGAATATAATTGCTTATTATATTACACAACACCATAATAACCTTTTAATATCAAAATCTCTATCTCTATTACACTCCGCTACTAGTCTATTATGTTGAATATTTATCCATATTGATTCATAGTCGCGACTAACTTCTGACAGAACCTGGGTTAAACTCTGGTGAAATCCTGGACAAACCCTTATTAAATGACGACTACACACTGATTAACCCTTGATTAAACCCAGACTGAAAATGAACTCAAGTCTTGAGAGGGTTTGAATGTAGAATTATTTGAGAAAGCGAAATAATACACCAAATTTTGATAACATTTTAATCGATGATAGTACTATGACATTAAAAAATAGAAGAGCACAGTGAAATAAGAATTTTAATAAAGAGAACCCATTCGACAGCAAATTGCTAATTTATTAGCAACAATTACTACACTCATAAGAACATTGCCATTGTTCACTTGTTTCAAGCATCTATCGTTCGCATTCGTGCTCTGATTCCTTTCAGGAAAGATCTCAACACTTTGAAATGACGAGAACTCAAGCACCTGTCTGTTACATTATTCGATTCGCCACCCAACATCGCTACACACCATGAATAATGATCAAAAGAGTGTAAGATTGATGCTCAGAATTCTCTAATTTCCCTTGCCCACGAATTACCTCCCAACAAGTCCGAAGATTCCACTCATTCGAAATCAAATTGTCAAGAGACGCTTGAATTTGTTGTAAGTGAATTCGAAGCAACCAGGTAAAGACAAAACTTTATATATCCTCCAGCGTCTGAAACTTTTCTCTCAAAGTTTTCGAGGGAAAGATGGAGAACTGTACCCACCGTTTGGAATAAACGATGGGGAATGGCCGAAGTAGAGTGCCTCATGCTAGTTGATTTCTCGAGAGCCCGAATGTCTCAACCCTTTCAAGCTTCAGTTTATCTCACTCTCGATTCTCCAACTGCAACTCCACAAAATCCAACGGAATTCCTTGTCGAGGAGAGAGTGTGATAAATTAGCTTCATGTTCTGGAAACTTTCTTCGAAACCGAATTTGTGGGATTGGTTGAATCATATGAGAGTGACGGCTTAGAATCTTTCTGAGTGGAATTATTATCTTATTCAAATCACTCACAATGGCAGTTTTGTGCCCATCCCAGCGGAAAATTCATCTCCAGTCTGAGATGCTCGTAAACTTATGCTCAGTTTTTCCATGAGGATGGCTATAAAACATTTGGAACAAGGGACTGGTATTTCCAAGGACGGCTCCAATTGTTGTCTCCCTATCCTGAAGGTTTTCATCCTCAAGCAGCAGTTACGCTTATCTCGTTATTCTGGGGAAGATTTGGATTTACCGTCTGTTTTGTTCACTGTGCGAGATTCAGTCCGCGCAGTTCCTTCGAGTGTACTGTTCTTTTAATGCAAATTGAAGCCCGATGAGGGGTCGCGTGACTAAAATTGCAAATTTCAATTGTAAGAAATTTCTATTAAAACTTATCTTTCAATATTGATAATCGTGTAGTGTTCCGTTTCAAAACGAAATATTTATTAATTTTTCAAGATACCAGATTAGTTCGCGCGCTCTACGTGCGTATTATATGTCCATGGGGCTCCATGGGGCTCAATGTATGTCAATTGTAGTAAATAGTCTTATATTAGATTTCTGAACTTGATATTAAGTTTTCCGAAGGAAAAATTTCAGGAATGTATTGTATTTTTTTTATATATCATACATCCAGTGTTGCGTTCTTTGAAACCCATCTATTCGGCGTATTTTATCATTAAATTTTTTATAAATGATGATAGCATACATTAAACATATTACGATAATGCTATGTTATATTATATTTTATACCATACTATATTTAATAAACTTTGTGTAATATACAATATCTAATCGAGTCATATATGTATTATAAAATATAATGTAGATAATAAAAAAAAACTAATAACAATAATCACACACTGAGTATTCGATATTGTGGTATACTATATATACCATTATATATGCCTAATGTATAATAATATAGTATAGTATAGAATATAATATAATAGAGTATTATCGTAATATTTTTAATGTATGTTATCATTTATAAAAAGCCTAATGATGCAATACACCGAATAGATTGGCTTCAGAAAACGTTAAACTGAATTTTTTATTGAAGGATTTTTTTATTATTAAAAATTTCTATTCAAACTGTACAATTTGTTATGATCCCATATGTTTGTAAACTCCAATAGGAAATTTTATACTAAATTGTAACACTTGAATATTTCCCGAAGTTTCAAATTTTTTATTGACTGTAATTTACTTCAGCTCCGCTTTCCGAAACTATAGCAAATACCCGAAACATGGTAACGAAGAGGCCCTTTGTACTAAACATACACAGAGAAAGCTACGTGTCGTAGCACGTCTGAGGAAATTTAGAGAACAGAGTGAACAGGCCAATTGCTTGGACGGTTAAGGGAAATTCAAGTTTCGTGGTAGGATCTAAAATAAAACAATCACCTAAATGGGGGTTTGATGGCTTCCGTACCTTCAAGAATGTTTTAATTAACAGAAAAAAATTATTTGAAGTGAAAATAACAAAATGAAGAATAATTAAATTAGGGAGTAGTTGAATGCAACCGAAACCCGTGATTTCTGGACGACAGGGCAATTTTTTTCTATTTATTAAATGTCCTTCAATAAAAAAAATGATTGATCACATGTTTGTACATGAGTAATATTATTGAAAGGTGCAATAATGAATATACAATTTTCATTTTATTTATGGAATATTCAATGCGAGTTGAAATCATCCAGAAACTCACCTCCGTCCAGAAATTGACTTGCACTGTTAGAAATTTTTCGAGATTTCGTGGAAAATATGGTAACAATTCTCATGGGAGTGACATTAGATCCAATTGGAAGAAAAAATAATTATGACATTTCGAGTTGTCAGTAGAATTCAAGGAAATCTATGATTTTTCAGGGGAGTGAGGCGGAAATTTCACAACTTCACTGAATTTCCAAAGAAAATGCTTTAAAACTACGAACTACTGGATTAAAGGTGGGGGTATATCGTTTTTATAGACGCAATGTGTTAAATTTCATTTTTCCAAAATCTTTTTCTCCAGAAAATGTTCGGAAACTCAGGTTCGTATTGTGGCTAAGACAACTAATAGTCTATTCTATAAACTCTGAAGAGGATTTCACCCAGAACAAATTTCCCTAATGACACTGTTAAAAAATTTTGTCTGAATTTTCCGTGCCAAATTCCGGAAATTTTTATCGTGTTCCAATTCCAGTGAAATTTCAAGAAATCTTGTCATTGAAAATTCAGAATTTCGTGGAAAAGTCAAACAGAACTGTAAATTTCTGTTCCATTTTTCCCTGAAAATCAATAGAAAATCAAAAAATTCAGGTAAATATATTCTTGAACTTTCAGGAGAGTGACACTAAATGCGACTTAGGGGGAAAAATCATGAAATTTCAGATTTCACTGAAAATTCAATGCAATTTGACACTGAATATTCATAGTAGATTGGAAATTCAAATAAATTGAGGAATTCTCATCTTTGTAGCCCTTAAAATTCTGGAATTTTACTGAATTTTCAGTGAAACCGTCAATTTCATGATTTTTTTGCCCTAAATCGCATTCAGTGTCACTGTCCTAAAAATTGGTAGTCAATTGTTCATGAAATTTCATTTTTTTTTCCAACAGTGTACTTCGATATCTTTAAGCGGAAAAAAACATAAAATTTCTGATTCCATTGAAAATTCAATGAAATTTTAAATTTTCTAACAGCATTGAGATGCGCATGTCTCAACTCATTTGAATTTTCAATTGAATTATAAACATCCCGTGCTGAATTGTAGTGAATTTTCAATTAATTGAATTTTTGTGATTTCTATTAGTTTCGAGGAAATAATTGAGCTGAAAATTACATCTCTCATTAATTTTTCCATGAAATTCGGAATTTCCAACGATGGAATTCTTCGAAATTTCAGTGGTAGTAAATTTTAATAAAAATTTCCAAAAACTGTACTTGAAATTTCAGCCAAAAATTCTTATCAGTGAGTTATATTTTTCCTTCCAGGCCACGTTGAACTATTGTCGATGCATCAATTAATTAACGTCTGCGTTACGAGCACTAATTTTCGAAACTCATCATTTTCCACATATATAACCTGACACAAAATAAAACAGAATGTTTGTGCTCTAATTAATGAATTATCGAGAGTATAATATCCACTCAGTTTAATGTATCAACGGCTCTGACGCAAGTAGCATTCAATATTTGGTTTCACTTGAGTCACAAATCATCTAAAAAAATTATTCTCCCAATGGCATATAGACCCTGGAGTACTTCCCCCTTCCAGCGCACCACGAAAACCCGTTGGCATATCGCCCACTCTGAGTAAATTCATTCGCCGCAGTTAATCAACCCGAAACTGCCAACGGCACGTACATAAATGCAAGCAAATTTCCACGTATACCCGATAAGTCGATTATACCCAACACGATTGTACTTTTCAACAGTGAATGAAAAATATAGATCGATTCACTCAGCCCACTGAAAGGCCATTGAATGTTTCACCAATTTTCGATTTTGGTAGGACCAATGATGTGTGCGGTTTGGACTAAAGCACTTCAACTGTAATTGTATCAGTTTCGAATTAATTTGACAGTCAAATTTACGTAAATACCATTGGTAAATGTAAAATGCACTGGTTCCACAGTCACATGTTTTTATTCCCAAATTTCATTGTTATTGAAACAAGTCTTTATGTTGAGTGAATTTATGTAGGTGGATTATTCCATGCATCAAGCGGTTTTCTTTCTCATGCGGAAAAAATGTTCTCGACGCCAGAATTTCTGTTTTGTCGATGAAGATATTGAATGACTTTTGTTCAACTGTCGTGTCTGCATTCAAAGGGAGGTTTTCCATTTTTTTTTTTTGTAATAGACAAATGAATAGAAAATGATAATATCCAATTACTTGCACTGTAAGAACTAGTGTCTTCAAGACGTAATAAATTAAGACTGAATTGTCAAATGTTTTGAAAAAAGACGTTTTCGTCACGGCGTAGGCGGAAAGGCAGATTTTCCTCCCGCGAAGCGGATGTTCTGAAAAAAGACGTTTTCGCCACGGGAGGTAAAATAAAGGACCCTTACCCACGTGCTTACCACCCTCGCTTTCGGCTCAGGTGGTAATTCTGCACGTGGGCACAACTCCTTTATTTTCCCTCCCTTGATGGGAAATAGTATATTTCTAACCTAGGGAGGGAAAATAAAGGATCCTCAGCCGCCAGTGCAATTACCAGCCGAGCCGAAGGCGAGGTTGGTAAGCACGCGGCTGAGGGTCCTTTATTTTACTTCCCGTGGTTAGAACGCGTTTTTCCGTCTCGGCGTAGGCGAAAAGTCAGCGCTCCCGCTTCGCGGGAGGGAAATGTAACTTTGCGTCTACGCCGAGACGGAAAATCGCGTTCTAACCACGGGAAGTAAAATAAAGGACCCTCAGCCGCGTGCTTACCAACCTCGCCTTCGGCTCGGCTGGTAATTGCACTGGCGGCTGAGGATCCTTTATTTTCCCTCCCTACGTTAGAAATATACTATTTTTCTGTTTAATAACAAAACGTTTGATAGATTTGACATTTTCATTTTCATTCTGCGACGTTTTAGGGGAGGTGATGCCTGTACCGCTCACCTAAGGAAGACCGATAATTTTTGCATCCCGAATCATGATTTATAGAAAATGTTCTATAGAAAAAATTAATCGAATTCGATTTTTTGCTTCCGAATGGAAGCCTTGTAATCGATGATTTTTACGATCTCGTAATTTTACTTGGAAATGATGTACATAGAATGTCATGAAACGTGAACATATGATGTTTTTAGAAAATCTATGTATGTATGTCAGAATGTGTATGCCGATTTTTCGGAAATTTTTTATAAAACCCCCCGAAAAGAGGACTAAAGTTTGAGCTAAAAATCTGAAATTTTGTCGAATAATTGGTATTACTTTGGAGAATTTGTGGGCGCAAGTTCAGCTTAATCGGCTCAGTAGTTTCCGAAATATAGCAATTTCTCAAAAATCTTTTTTCCTTAATATCTCATAAACTACGTGACCGAATTGAAGTTTTTTGACGGGAAAGTATTCCATACGATAATATCTATCGAATCGAATCAAAATATTGCTACGTAACTAGGATCAGTTTAGTAATAATTGGCATTTTTCATTTTTACTAGGACATCATTGTGGAAACGATAACTCGCTGAAAATTCAAGATAGGAAGTTGAAATTTGGTAGGATTGTAGCTCTTATGATACTACAGAACTGTATTATTCACGAGCTAAATCGGATAAGTAGTTTAGGAAATATTCAACTTTTTGTGAAACACTGTTATGCTTAATATCTCCTAAACTACACTGAGAAAAAAAATTTCTAAGACATAGAAATTCTATGATTGATCCAAATCTTTCATCGATTGAATAGTCGCAAAAGAAAATGCTATTGTAAGACACAAATATCGATTTGAACTAAAGCAAAATTGGATTGTATGAAATCGATTTTGTTATAGTATAGTATATTTTGTTTATTCTATCGAATTTAGAAAATACTTGTTTTTGCGACAAAATCGATTTCATACAATTCAATTTTGGTTTAGTTCAAACGCTTCGGATTTGGCGCAAATAATTTTTTTTTCACAATTGCAATGGAAAAATAATCAGTTCAAATGATGAAGAATTGCGTTTGTCGTAAACAAGAAACTGCGCTTCGCGAAAGTCTCGCATCAATGAGTATCCAACAATATGTTCCTCATAGGCCAAATGAATATTTTATTGCACATATGAATTTTGCTTTCAATCGAATATATATTCTTTTGCGGGATATCGTGACGCTGATAAATTGGACAATTATATGCTTTATTCGAAGAAAATATCTGATAATACAGACATTGCTTTGTATGTACTGAAAAGTAGATAGCAACAAAAAAAAAGTTTAGACAACTGATCTCATTCTTTTTCAATCGAAAACATTAAAATTAAATCGATATTTGTTTCTTACAATAGCATTTTCTTTTGCGACTATTCAATCGATGAACGATTTGGATCAATCATAGAATTTCTATTTCTTAGAAATTTTTTTTCTCAGTGTACTGGGCCAATTCACTTTTTCTTTCAAAAGATTTGTCACGATATCTTCTATCAAGATCAACCAAAATATGGGGGATTCTTCGTCAAGTGAGCCACCTAATATTTTGAAGGTGTCAAAAAAATCTGAAAAAATGCTATACCTTTATACTCATTGAAAGTACCCTCGGTGAATTTTTTCAGATTTTTTAAAGCACTCAGTGGAAATAGGTAAGTCTGAACGAATTGCGAGAAAAATTGAATATCTTGAGAAACTGACCTCGTAGAAAAAAGAGTGTGAAACAAAAACTTTAGGTTTTATGCTGAACTTTTCAAATAAATTTTTTACTATCGAAAAAAATTACGTCTAGATCCGTTTTTTCGGCAAAATCACTCAAAAAATGTTATTTTCACATATTCGGGCATTTTCTTTTTTCTTGAAAAAAATTGAGATAATATTATGGTTTAAATTGAAGATTTACTAAGAGAAATAAAAGTGGGACGCGCATAAATTTGAGAGAAGAAAAATTAATCACCGGTAATTTTTCAAATTTTCATCAGCACTAACATTTCAACTCATTTGTTCATGTCACCAGAGGTAGTCAAAAAAATTTCAAATTTTTCCCGCCACTTCTTCACGAGAAAAAAAATCCCACTTGAATATGAAATCTCGGAGAGAAGTAGCGGGAAAAAATTCGAAATTTTTTGACGACCTCTGGTGACAAACAA
Source organism: Diachasma alloeum (assembly GCF_001412515.2). NCBI lineage: Eukaryota > Metazoa > Arthropoda > Insecta > Hymenoptera > Braconidae > Diachasma > Diachasma alloeum. The sequence goes on from NW_021680556.1 coordinate 44,982, forward strand.
ATGAGTTGAAATGTTAGTGGTGACGAAAATTTAAAAAATTGCAGGTGATTAATTTTTTTTCTCTCAAATTTATGCGCGTCCCACTTTTATTACCATCGGTAAATCTTGAATTTGAACCATAATATTATTCAATTTTTTTCAAAGCAAACGAAAATGCCCGAATACGTGAAAATAACATTTTTACCGTTATTTTGCCGAAAAACCGGCCTAGACGTAATTTTTTTCGATAGTAATAAATTTATTTGAATAGTTCAGCATAAAACCTAAAGTTTTTGTTCCACACTCTTTTTTCTCCGAGATCAGTTTCTAACGATATTCAATTTTTCTCGCAATTCGTTCAGACTCACTTATTTCCACTGTAGATGCTTTAAAAAATCTGAAAAAATTAACAGAGGGTACCTTCAATGAGTATAAAAGTACAGAATTTTTTCAGATTTTTTTGACACTTTGAAAAAATTACGTGGCCCACTTGACGAAGAATCCCTCATATGTATACCCGCCCATACAAAGTTTTCGAGATATCAGCGTTTTTCCAATTTTTTCATTTTAAAGTTAATGTGATGTCCATAATACGCGTCAAGCATGGTCTAGACATTGAGATTCTGGGTACTAATTTGTATTATGAGCACGCAGTTATGTATAAAATTTTGTGTGAATCGTTTCAGCACATCTGGGTATAGAGCAATTTATCCAAAAATCTTGTTTTCTAAAAAATTACACATCGTCATTTTATCAATGATTTTCGGCTCTATATGACTTAAAAAGTCATAACAACAATATATGGTATTTTGTATTTGATGAAATGTCATAGCTTAAAAGGGTCTAGCCGGATAAGTATGGTGAATCTGCCCCCAGCAAATTTCAAGGCGGCAATTTTTTCACTTATTCACCACCCAAAAAAACAATTCTGTGTAAAATTTCTGATCATTATATCGATCTCCTGATTTTTTATGCGTAAAAACTGTTTTTCTCGATTTTATTTTTTTTCGAGTACTTCAAAGCTATTCAAAAATCTGAAAAAATTCTGGAAAATCAAAAACATAAGAATTGAAGAAAAAAATTTTTAATTGATTTTTAATTGTTAAATAATATTTTTAATCGACATTCGTTTCTTTTAAAAAATCATTCTCATAACGGTAGAATTTCCGTGAAGAAATGCAAAAATTTGACGTTTTTATTTTTTTTGAACGTGTCGCAGGTGGAATATTCGAATTTTTTTCCTCTCAAAATGTGGGGAATTGAGGCTAGAATTTCGTCAATTTTTGTCAAAGTAGTATAAAAATCTTTACCTATGAGAATGATTTTTGAAAAGAAAGAAGTGTCCATTAAAAATATTATTTAACAATTAAAAATCAATTAAAAGTTTTTTCCTTCAATTTTGATGTTTTTGATTTTCCAGAATTTTTTCAGATTTTTAAGTTGCTTTGAAGTACTCGAAAAAAAATAAAATCGAAAAAAACTGTTTTTTAAGCATAAAAAATCAGGGGATCGATATCATGATCTGAAATTTTACACAAAATTGTTTTTTGGGTGATGAATATGTGAAAAAATTGCCGCCTTGAAATTCCCTGGGGGCAGATTCACCATGCTTATCCGGCTAGACCCTTTGGTAAAATTGTAGCTCTCATGACATTACAGGATGAAAGTGTATAGTTCTGACAGAATCAGAGGTCGGTGTGGTTTATTTCCCTTACCAATATGAATAGCTTTTTGCGTAGGTATCATCTGCGAACTTATACGGATCCATTCGGAAGCTTATTACCAATGGAATTGGTAGAAAAAAAAAAGTAAATGTCACATGGCTTCTGTCTAAAAGGCTTATAACCCTGCTTGTTTATACAATTTATTCTACTGGGATATTTTCTGTAGAATTCCTTCGATTCAAATTTTCCCACTTTTTTCGTTTGATTTTCTTGATGAAAAGAAGAAACATATATAATGAAAAAAACTTTTTTTAATGCAGATGACTTTGAATCACATCACACGAGTATGTGACATATTTGCACGAAGAAGAAATTCCACATAAGTAAGATTTCCCATTTTTTAATGAATCCATGATTATTAAAATTCAAGAAAAATAAGCGTAAAAGAGATTTTAATAATGTATAAATAGTACACATGCATCATGTAAATATGCTATATACAGAAAATCCTATTTACATTTCATAATTCAGTTATGTGCAATAACCCGAGAGTTTAATCAATTCCAAGCGTATAATACGCGGTCAAAAAACCGCATTCGCGGTATAATATTTCACATATTAATGAACCTCATGAAATGTGTTTATAATTATCTTCAGTAAATGATTAACCTGCATGACAACATTTTAACCCACCTCCAAATTGTGTAAATACCGAAAGCTGATAATGTAACCTTTTTTTCATCAGCAAACTGAGAATGCCGAAATGAAACACCATTAGGTAATAGCGGGCAAGAGAGGACATACAGTGGAACAGAAGGCCAACAACAAATAGGGGAGCAGAAAATATTACCATTTATTGTTTAAGCACATCCAAGTATCTTTTACAGTTTGATACACTGAGAAAAAAAGTAGAGTTCTCAAACAAGTCTTACTGGTTCCAAAAAAATAGTTTGGAAAAAATTACCAAAAAATCGAAGCATGCGCCGAGATTGAAAATTTTTATTCGAAAAATAGAATTAGTCTTTTAAAAAAAATTGTATTCTCTGTGCAAGCAAGAAATGTAATTTCTAGAACTACTTCTTCGTTATTCGATGCTCCCATACGTATTTTTCTCCTGGCATTTTGAAATAAACTTCCCTCTATAATCGTATATTTCGTCATTAGGCCGAAAAAAACTTAGCGTCCGTGAAACGCTGCCTTATACTTCAGGAATGATAAGCAAGTAGGCGATAGCATATATGCGACTGCAGATGTGTTGCTAAGTCGTACGTGAATCTCTTTTTTCCCTATCAAGAAATTGATAAATTGTAAGCTTCCGAATGATTTGGGCAGGATATTTTTTTTAGTAGAAACCCGTACCAAATTTCGAGTTAATATCTTGTTTTTTTTAGGAGTTAGAGCCCGTACAGGCATTTTGAACGAATGCAATGCTTCCATTCTGAAGCAAAAAACGAACGGAAATTGAAAATAAATCTGTAATTATAGTATACTTATTAAATGAAGTACAAAAATTCATACAAAATTGAATATCTCAGGAACTACTCATCGGATTCAGCCCAGGTTCAATATCAAACATCACAATGCTATGAGATAACTGCATACCAAATTTCAAATTGATATGTCGATTTTTGCGAAAGTGAAAGAGCGTAATCCAAAAGTGAGAGAGTGAAAAACACAAAAAACAAATTGCTTTTTCTTAAAAACTAATAGACGGATCGGGCTGAAATTTTACACAGAGTTAGTCCAAATGAATACCCAATATCTGCCAAAATTTCAAATCTTTTTGGAACTGTTTTAGACGTTTATTCATTTATTTTACGAAAAAGTGGCCACCCGATGACCATTTACACAAACACGGGGTGCTTAAACTTTGTATTTTTTCGTTTCAGACCATTCTACATCATTTCCAAGCAAAATTAGCAAAAGTGAAAATTGAACGATTGCAATGTTTCCATGGAAATACAATTTTTTTCCAATAAGTTAAGAAATTCTGCACTTTATCCACCCGTTCCTCTTTGATCTTCAACTACCAACATCACCTTCACTAATAACATCAGTTATATTCTAAAAAGGGAAAGAACAGTGGCTAAAAGTCCACGTTCATTATGCCCTGCGAATGTTAATCCACATGAACTTGCCCCGTATATACAACACGCAAGACTCATTACCGGCGAAGATTACCAGATATATTTATAAGCCCCAACTATCCCGCCTCCAAACTTATCATTTAACTAATTTAAACTCCAAGGGTTGAGCGGGTAGTTGAGCGGAGATCCTCTCCACCAACTCTATCAACAACCCGAAAAAAATCATATGACCGTGAGCATAAACAAGTCATTCATCTTCAATTTTAATCTCATTACCTCGTTTCCGTTAGTGTCTTGCTTATCTGGCGCTGAAGAAAAAAAACCTGGACAGCGCGACATCAGCCAACACAGTTTGGCTCAACAGTGATAAATCGCCGGTCAGTGTTTTTACCAAAGTATTTGCGTTCTAACGATCCCGCGCCCCTCTCTCAGCCTGAATTTTACGATAGCAAACAAAATACAATGCATGACATGTGAAATATCATCACAGTCACTTTGAATTTCATGAGGAATATAGTAGCGACCATGAGAGACCGTAAAAGTATGTGTTCCGTGGTGCAGAAAAGCCAAAAAGGATATTACCATGAGAAAGTTGATTTTCAACCGAAAAGGGGGAGGAGCGATGTTTCAATCTTCAGCGGAAGAATGCTCTTGCTTGTTTAAATTACCTGCATAGAAAACTTTCAAATTGTCTTTTCCACATTCTTGCCGCACATGGAATTTGCTCCTTGTTCAGCCAGACGATTTGCGTCTTTTATATTTTAACGCAAAGTTTGTTATTTTGTTTTGGATATTATGTGCAGAGACCAACAAAAATTTACATAAACCCTGGGAGGAACGTGTGACAATGGCGCGGGTACTATTCCAAAAATTGTAATGAAAAATATTTCTGAACTATTTCAATGGAGATGGTTAGACCAAGAATGCGATTGATGATATCCACGGGTGTGTGGAGGAATGCTATTGGGATGGTGGAACTCTCGGGCTCGTCTGAAATTCGATGAAGTCGGTGGATCTTTTATTTCATCTAAGCCATACTATCTTCATTAAATTCATCTAATCCATTTTTGATCGGTTTATTTGATCCCACGCGCAGAGCTAAGTACGGGAACTCTTGGGCAAATTTTTCAACTGTTTTAAAATTTTTGCTGTTTATTTACCTTTTTTTTTATTTATTGTATAACAGTCAAACAGCCGAGAGCAATGGCATGGCTTAAATAGTAGATGAATAAACTTAAATACAATAGAGATAGTTTATCCAAAGGTAGATAGTAATGCGGGGTGAAAATTTTACATTATGATGTCTCTCTATATTATAAAAATCCAAATAGACTTCTGGTGATAAAAATTTGGTACTCGCAATTAAGGCTCCAAAATTAAGGGTCATGAGGGTCAGAATAAGGGTTATGAGAGTCTGAATAAGGATTCACCGCGCTTGGTGAATAGGAGAGCAGAACGTTAAGTTACTCCTTATAGTTTCGATATATTTCGAAATAAAACAACTTTACGAAATTTTTATCTTTTATAAATAAGATTATTCATTAGTAATTCTGTACTGTTGGGAAAAAATAATTTCATGGGTAGTTTAGTAGTAATTTAAAAACAGAGTCATTGAACTCAATGCAACGAGACAAAATCATGAAATTTCAACATTCAATGAAATTTCAGACTTACCTTAATTTCTATCAACTTTCATTGAATAATTGAACTAGAATTTGCAATTTTCTCGAATTTGATCATGCAATTGTGAATTTTCAATGACAAACTTTCTCAAAATTTTAGTCATTTTTGTCTCGTCATAAAAATTTCAGGATGAAATTCCCCGACAGCTCAATAATATCTAATTTATTGCCTGCCTTCAAAAATCGGCCGCCAAAAATTTTATAACTAGGATTTTTGCCTCCATGCATCAGAAATTTTCTAATTGAATTGATCTCTTTTTTTCATCGCAGCACAATAATTGATTAATCATCATTGAAAATACGAAATTATCCGAGAAATCTGAAAAAGTTCTCATTGAATCCCTGCTGTAATCACGCATTCTAATTATAGTGTCATTTAAATATCATGAGCAAACTTCCGGTCTTCCTTTACACTTGTCGAACACGTTGTTGACCGACCTGAATCATGGATTTTTCCCATTAACCAATTTCGTAATAAGATGCATCGCATAAAGACTAGCGTGAAAATAGGAGAGACACCAGCGACGAATAAATTTTCCCCATCGTCGCTTCATGTACCCACTGAGAATGACATTGAGATGCAACCAATTCGAAGAAAATAACGGTGACAAGAAAAAAATGGAGAAGAAATATGAGGAGGCAAGAGGCTGAGTGAGTGAAAAATAGAAAAAAACTCAACGAGAAAACTAGAAATTCGTTGGCAAGGAAGTAAAGGAAGAAATACACATTTTTCCAACTACGACTGACGTCCACGATAATACACCTTGAGAGTCAACGCAAAGGAATTGTGACCTCATAAAATATTTTGCTTTCCGTTATAGTTTCATTCTATGGCTCTTATGGTGACACACTTCTACTGTTACATTTTCGGTTACGTACAGTTATACGGGCATGCAAGTAACTTGTTAGTAACCATGACTGAAGCACTCCATATATCACTCTGAAGTTAAAGAACCGATGCTTATGTTGGGAGAAACAAAAATTACAGAAGAAAGCATTCATTTGTGCACCTGCTGAACTATTTGTGCACGGTTGAAACATATTTTATAGGAATGAATTCCATATCTGCTGGGAAGGAGTATTCTTGAATCGAGAAATACACAAAAGGAGAGGTAGATTTGTCTCTTGGCGAGACGCATAGGATATGGGAGGAGAGAAGGACACACCCAGAAAAATGATTCCTTTGAATCAAATAAATAATTTTTGACTTATTTCAAGAGTTTCGTTCTTAGAAATGAATAAGTTTGTTTACTTGCTTCAAAAAAGGATTTAATTATATCAAATGAACAATTTATTAATTTGAAATGAAGAGTTTGCTCTCTTTAAAATCATGTTTCAACCACATTCGCGTATCGTGTAATTGTCTCAACAGGGCTTGGTGCAACCGCCCATGTAGGATTTGCCGACATATACAATACGGCCAAACATCGGTCCAATATCCAGTCGCCGAACATCGGGCCCCCGATAAAAGGCCGCTCCACGGCCGATGTTCGGAACCAACTTAATATTTATAGGCTATTTTTCTGATTAATGGATAGATAGCATGCATCCATCCTCTTTCTTAATATACAGAATATAGATATCGATACCCCGAATGAAAGCCTAAATATTTTTAGCATAGTAAATTAATTAATTAACTCTTCTCATCGGAGTTACACTTTCATGGACTAATTATTAATAATCGCATTCTGGAATTCAAACAAAAACACCATGTGGTATTTATATACCCGAAAAAATTCTATCTGCATAAGAAATTTCAAATGGCCCAATGGACAGCGCACTTGACTACAGATCAGAAAGACTCGCGATCGAATCCCACCGCAGGCAAATTTTTTTTAATTTCATTTTTTTATTTTTTTTGGTTCACCGGAATGGATAAGAAGGGCTATAAAATGATTATAAACTATTGGAACTAATATGTATGAACGACTTTAAAATTTTGTTTCACCGATGATTGCAGCCGATTATCGGGGAACTCGGCACTGAGTTTGACCCGATGTTCAGCCACTTTGTATTGTCCTACATGGGCGGGCCATCAAGACATATAAATGTTTTTTTTATTAATAATAAAGAAACATTTATTTACTATAAACAGAACCTTGGATAAAGCAAATATTTTAATTTGAATGAAAACTTTATTTCGTACCATTTAAATGAACTTATTTATTTGATTTAAATCAATCATTTCTCTGGGTGCACTTCAAAGTTTTTGACTGAAATTTACGGTGCACTTCTGATTAAAAATTGAATTACTGCCGTTTTTTTCAACCAGAGTGCACCACTCGTAAAATTGTAGAACTTCCTATCACATGAGCGGATCAGTAGTAATGACCGTGTTTAGCCAGACTTCACATTTAATTATTGATCACCATGCAAATTCCTTTTTTACTGAAATGTCAAGGAATTTCGTCATTGAAGATTCACAATTTTATAGAAAAATCAATGAAAATTGTAAATTTTAGGTCAGTCATTCCATGAAAAAATTGATAAAAACCAGAAAAATTCAAGTGACTGCACTGATAGAAGAATTTAGTTGCTGTCAAGAGGCCTCGCGACCAACCTAAATGGTTCCACCTTTTCTATTAGTATACATTCTTGAATTTTCATTTATTTCGAATTTCAGCGTATTTTGTTTTGGTACATCTGGAAGTGCCTAATTTTTCGTCCTTATAGGGAATTCAATGTCACTCTCCTGGAAATTGCTAGTCAAATGTCCATGAAGTTTCAATTTTTTTTCTAACAGTGTAGAGAGTTGAATCAAGAACCATTGAGTTGTCAAATTATTAACGTTTACGATTCTGCACTCAGAAAAACCTAAACGTAAATTACGTTCAAGAATATCAAAGTACCTTTTACAATTTGGTACAGACCACACTATCAATTCAACCATTTTTAATCATCAAATTTCTGAATTTAATTGCGTGAGAAAAATTTGAAAAAATCATGAATATTCAGTGTTATTTATGCCACATTATGCATAGAATTATTATGTTTTTAAATCTTTGTTGGTTATAAATAAATAGTTGAAATTCTTTAAACTTTCGGAAACCTAATTTTTTTAGGCGCGAAATCGATTTCTGGTAAAATTCAGGATACGAATAAATTTGTTACAATTCCGAACAAATGATTATGAAAAAATTGATTGTTTATAAATTATTTTAAGAAGATGCTCGTATATTTTTCAAAACATTCAATTTTGTAATTATTTAATCAATATTCCTTCAAAAGTAAACTTTATTTATTTTCAGATTTTCATGAAGTCTCACGGTTCAATATTGAGATTCAAATTCAGACCTGCAAAGTTTAAATAATAAAATCAATGTAAAATGTCCGTAAACTTAAAGTCAAATTGAGTTTAAATGAAATCTCTGATGTTCGACTACAAAATTACAACAGCATTTCACTGGAGAAACAATAGCCAAAGTATTTGAATGTTAAGAAGTCGCCTTCTAGCTTGCTGAAGCATATTTTATACTTGATATTGGAGCATAAACTACGCTCAAAACGGCCGTAAATTATAATTACATAAATGTAATTTACAACTTCGTACGTGTAAATTACGCCCAAAATTGCTGCAAATTAGGGTTACATAAACGTAATTTATGATTTCGTATTGGTAAATTACGGTTAATGAATGTAACTCGATTGAAATCGTTTGAAATGCTTGAAATCTTAGAATTTCCCAAAATCTCAGAAGTTTTCAAGAGAAATTAATGAATTGCATGATATCTTTGTGACCCCATTTTTGACGTTCTATTTTTCTGTTCATCTGTAACGCAGTTTACATACATTGAATGGAATATAATCCTTCCTGAACACCTTAATATTCACTTTACCATAATTAAACAAGTTTCACTCCCTAATACTACTGAAAATCTTCCTGACAAAACTACGTATTTGTGAGAAAAATCGAGACGAGCCTAACAACACGGCCGAGATAAACCGCAGACAGGACGAAATTTCGCACAAAACAACAATGGACGAGGGACTCAACATTACGATTCAACGTCTGTTCTCACAATGAAATAAAGTCTTTTATCCCTGTTTCTGTTGCTGCCAGACTCATCGTCATCCTACATGTATTCCGTGTGCTTTCTGCAAATTTCATTTACCCCAGGCGTCGTCCACTGGACAAGGGTAGCTGGGCATGGAGGCGACAAAGCCGTATAAGACAGCAATTTCCAGCCAGAGGCTGAACCGTCACGGTCACTTTCTCCTTCTTACACACCAGGAATACGTGCTCAAGTGTGTTTTATCCCATTTTCGTTTCATTGTCGTAGTGGGCATGATCCCTTAGTCACTACCGTCAAAACGAAGGTTGTTATTATTTTTTACTAGCACGACTAATTCAATTTCAACGGCAATTTCGCTACATAGTAGTGTGAAATTTTTGTTGCAGAAATATTAATATCAATTGAACTAGATGGACACATCCAGGTTTCGAGATTTTATGATTTTTCCCTTTTTCACTTCACGACTGACAAAAAATGCTGCTATCTCCCTTATATTCTTTTCAATTAAGCATCTCCTCATGCAACTGCTATATCTGAACATCAATATAACGAAGAAATCTTTGATAACTCGAAGAAAAAACTACAAGAAAAATAACCTAACCTAACCTAAAAATAACCTTTCTTACGGAAATTGGGGAAAAAGTGAGGCGAAACACGAATATTTCGTTGTAATTTCGAAAATTTCATTGAAACCTAATTTCAATTGAAGGAAAGATATTTATGAGTTTTCGTGGAAAAAGTACATTGAGAAGGACCAATTTCCCGAATTATTTCCAGTAGATTTCTATGTCAATCCGTGCCCTAATTTTTCCATAAATCTTGGCTTTTTTCCTTTGATGATATCCAAGTACTTACATTGTTCGAAATTTTTTGAAATTTCATGGAAGATTTTATGGTAAGTATCATGAAAGTGACACTGAATGGCATTTAGGGAAAAAATGGTTACGAAATTTCAAGTTTTAAGTAGAATTCACGGAAATTCATAAGTTTTCAGTGGGAGTAAGATGGAAATTTCACGACTCCATTGAATTTTTAGTGAAACATGAATATTCAGAAACAAAATCACATGAATTTTCAATTTTTCCCTGATTTTTTCCGAATATTCACAGAACAATTGAACTGAAAAATCAAGTATTTTATTCATTTCCACATTATTTGAAAATAAAATCAATGAAATATTTGATTTTTTAACGATAAGATTTCCAGAATTTTCAATGGAACTTAAATACGATAAAAATTTCCGGACTTTGGCACGGAAAATTCAGACGGAAATTTTACAGTGATTTTCTCATTTAAATTTTGAAGAATCTTATCTTGAATGGAAAACATTTTAAAAATCTGAAAAAAATCAAGTTTACTTTTGGTGATGAGATTGATGAAATAATTCAAACATTGCTATTTTTTATAAATTATTTATAAGCAATCAATTTTCCACCAGAAAAATCATTTGTTCAGAATCGTTATAAATTTATTCGTATTCAGAATTTTATCAGAAATCGATTTTATTCCTAAAATAATAAGGTTTCCGAATGGTTCGACAATTCTAATTATTTATTTATAAACAACGAATGTTAGAAAAATAATAATACTTGAGGCCTTTAAAAAAATTTCAACAAAATACTTGCACTTTTAGGATATGTTTCCTACGGAGTGAAAATTTTTGTGAGAGGCAGTCTCATAGCGCGCCTACGGACGGGTTAAGTAGAAATACAAATTTTCAGACTTTGAATTCAGACGAAAATTTTCAACAGTCCTTTTGGAGTAGCAATATCCAAAAATGATTCAGGGAAGCGATTGATTAGTCACTAGCATGCAGGACAAATGGGCAAGTGGATGCCCGTCGATTGATTGATAGATGATTTAAACAACTCGTATTTTCCTAGCCCTGATTGATTTCGACAAAATGGAAATTGAACAAAAAGATCGAAAATAATAGAACACTTCATCAGAATCTACTCATTGAATTTTTGTTCCCCAATTTCACTGGAGAGTGAACATCTGAATGTTTTCCCATGTAGTAATTTTGGAAAGGGGACAATGGGCTTTCATGTCCTCATTTTTCAATTGTATCAGCATGCAAAGAGCGGCAGGACAAAAAGTATTTACCCAAATTATTTATCGAGTGTCAATATGGACGAGGAGCAATAGGGGTAATGAAAATTATTCAATATTTCGCGACAGCTTTATGGGAAACGAATGACTGTGTCAAGTGTTGCAGCATTGCTAATTTTTAGATGTGTATAGAGAAAACATTTGTGACAATGTCAAATAAATTTGAGCAGTGTTTTGAATCATTTTATTCGCGAATGATAGATGAAATTATTTTGATACAAAATAAGAATTAAAAAATTTTATCCACTAATTATTTTCTATATGGAAAGAAATGTGGTATGGAATGCATTATTTTGTAAAGACGATTTTTTTCACTGGTTTTTCGGTTTAGTAAATATTGTTCTAAAAAAATAAACATGCCCCTGAAGATGGCCCTGCATAGAGGGAGCGAAAGGTTGGACTTCTTTTCGTCTAAATAGGAGGAATTTCCTCATTAGTTTTTAAACTTCGAGTCTGCTAATGAGCGCACAGGCCAACACCTCCCTTTCATCAATTACTCAATCAATGAAAACATCTTGAGAAATTAAAAATTAATTCCACATCCACACAACTTTTTTTAGCTATCATTCAATCAATTCAGAGCATTTTTTTTAGTTATCGCGGGACAACCCATTTTCGAAAAAATTCGAAAATTAAAAAACATCATCGATTAATTGAATCTTAATTAATGGCGATTGACAGGGCTCAACAATACCTACATTTGAAAAAAAAAGATTCGATACCATCCATTCATCAGTGAACAATTGAAAAAAAAAACTTTGTTACACACGGACGCGGTCTAAAACTTGCCTTTTCGGACTTTTTGGATCATCTGGGTCGGTATAGCACAGAAAATCAAAAACTTTAATTTCAACGATCACAATGATATTCTCCATCGAAATGAAATAATATCCTTGAAGAGACAGGGGAAGGTGAAAAGGTGGAGAAGAGGTTATTGCTTCCCTTCGAGCTCATTGTGATTGAGCACAAGAGACGGTTCTATTTTTGAAATATCTGAAAGTTCTCTTCTGCATAAATTCTGTACTCATGTAATATGAAAGCCTTCAATCCATAATGGACTGAATCCGAGCTTTTATAATTTTCAGTCATTTTCTTATTTTTTGACAAGAAAAGAATGATTTTTGGAAGCAAAAAATTTTCACTTTATCGTGAAATTTTTATGTTCAAGTCATAAACTGCGACTTGAGATATTACAATTTTAATTTTACTCTTTCACACAATTCTCTCACATAATAGTATTTTGATCAACGACTAAAATTAGAAAATAATGCAACTGCATATGGAACAATCCTCCGTAGACGCGACTGTAACAGCTCGTGCGCTCTTAGCAACAATCGTAGATGTTCACCGTAAAAGGAGGTGCGTAAACCTATCAGACTCACTTCCACTTGTGTATTTAAACTATCCACTTGATTTGTGTGACATACAGTCGAATCTTCATACAAGATCCAAGACCACAGGAACTATAGGGGAACAAAATTCCGAGAATTACGTCATTTGATATTCTTCGTTCAAGATACTAGACGAATTCTATTTTTCATGATTAATTGAGTACGATTCCTGATGTGAAATACGAATGTTTGATTAAAAGGTATTGTTCCTTTTCAAAATAACAATTTAGACATTCGGAATGAGTTGTTTGTTAATAGGGGCCTACAAGGCAAAATTGAGGCTTTCATTGGAATTTTGGTTTTCATAAAAATTGGATGGAATTTTGTTTTGTTTTGTCTATCTATCCATCCAAAAAATGGAAGTAAAACACATACTGCAATACGTGTAATAAGTTGATATTTTTCCAAGTTTCATGACCGCTGCGTTTCATTTTTTTTATTAACTGTAACGAGTGCCCATTCGTTTTGAAATAATTCATTCGACGTATAATCAAGTTCTAGATCATAGGTGCATATATTTCCAGTAACTCCTGCAATATCTCAACTCCATTCCCACTTAACTCTAACCCCTTTATCGAGTATCTTGTACGGAGAATATGAAACGAAAAATATTCAACATTCATACGGTCTCCTTGATAACATGTATATGTATGTACGACGGTATTATGGCCGCATAATCAATTAACTAAATTATAGTCGGTTTAGTTGAATCACATAATCATCATTATACTTATTTATTATGAATAATTCAATCATTTCTTAATCCATCAATTCATAGGAGTTATTTTTCAACGAATTGCGAATAATACCATTGGCGGATAGAGAGAAAGAGAGGTACCCAGGTAGGAATTGACGATAAAAACAAGAGTCATCGTTATGGAGCCCAAACTTGAATCAGTCCTCATTCTGCCCCAAAATGATAACCTAAATTGAGACTTAATTTCTAAGGCTCGAACAAGGCTTGATGCCGAGACCTGATCCAAACCATTAAGAAATTTTTTGCAATACTTGCCTCAAAAGTTCACTTTTCGAAACCGTTTAGTGTGTGTAAAGTGGTTGTTTTACGCACAATGTGCGTAAATTTCAGAGGTCGTGCGTAAAGCTTCGCTCAAAATTTACTTTACGCACGACCTTGAACTTTACGCATACCGTGCACAAAAGCAACCACTTTACCCCAACTACGGTTCCGAACAGTGAACTTGGCAGGTATTACAAAAAATAGGATGTGTTACGCGTGCGTGCGAAAAAGTGGTTCTTTACGCACTTGTAATACAATATACTATTGAAGGCTCAATCGTGCGTCTTTCTAATTTATTATGTTATTAGTTATAAACATTTCTTTGAATAATTTCCGATTCTTTTCTCAGCCTTGCTGTCGATGTCAATATCTACATAAAAAAGACTGGGGTAAGACGGTTAGTAACGGTCGATAACCCGATAAGCATTAGTTGTGATGATTAATGTACAATACATTTAAAAAAATTATTACTATTATTTTTTATCAATTATTTGACCTGAATCATTACACACACACCTCTAATTAAAATAAAATGAAGTTGAACATGCGAAAAATTGCCCCCATTCGGAAGGATTCGATTCGAGATTAATTTCATTGTATTTCAAATACAGATGTGGGTCATAATTCAGAACCAATAACTAATAATAAATGACAGTGATAATTTCTTTTTTCATTGTTCTTAATAAATTAGAGACCCTAATACATGCTCATCGACAGTAACGAACGGTCTTACTCCGATCGTTTTCATAGGTTCATTCAAATTGATGGAGAAAGTGATAGGGCAATCTGAAGTCATTTAAACAAACATGCAGAAACAATTGCATTATATGTATAAGCGATGCTCGGCTGATAATAAACGCGGACATTGGGCCGACATCGGTGTGGCGTAATAACACGAGGTAACGTTCTATGGTTGCTCGGATCATCGGCTGAAGCCCTCCAATGTTCGGCCATTTTGGCCCGATATTCGACCGAAAGTTTAACGAATTCGTCGTAGAGTGCTTTTATTCAGCCATTCGGTCGTGAATATCGATTAAATACTTCGTAATCAGTAACATAGTAAATAGTGGTAAATAGTGGTAAATAGTGATAATACATCGATACATCACGTTTTTTTTTACGAAATACCTTCGATGAATTTTCGATTAAAATTGATCCGCAGATTATTTTTATTTATAGGCGGCTTGCCCCCCCGCTCGCTCATCCCCATCTCCTTGGGTATGTTTAGGATAAATATTCTTGACACATGTGGGATAACTGATACCAGTAGTAGTCATTCTCAGCAGACTCGCTTTACATGAAAAATTAAAAAATAAAAGCAAAACATCACGCCCTGAGCAGTTTACGATCAGCATTTTACAACTATCGTGTTCACAAGAAAGGTTCCAACCAACGCCTTTAATAGTGAGGGACAACCACTCTACATATCTCACTTTTTCTCATTTGTTACGGGCATTTGACCCCTATATGACCCGAATATGATCCTCATATGACTCCTATACAACCCCATACAACCTCATCCGCCCTCCATATGACCTCCATATAATTCTCATATGACACTTATGTGATTCAATATGACCCTTGTAACTTTATTTTTATCCGCGACCCTTGTGGACAAGTCACCGTTATTTTGAACCTTGTGACCTTCGAGACCCTTATTTTGTGACCCTTAATTTTGGAGTCTTAATTTCGAGTACCAAATTTTCATCATCAGAAGTTGATTTGGATTTTTGTAATATAGAGAGATTCCGATACTCCACTGAGATACTTAACTTTCTCAACTGGGCTTGGTTCAACCGGGTGATATTCATTTCAATAGAAATGTTTTAATTACATGAAATGAATCATCCATTCATGTCAAAGAAATTCTCTGTCAGAGGGCCGGTTGCACAGAGCTCGGTTAAATAAATCCCCCGTTAACGGCCAGTTAACCCACAAGGTTTCCATTGGAACAAATTCAACCCAACGATTTAAATAGCTAATAGGGCTTGGTGCAACCGGCTCAGAATGAAATAACGGATTTATTTAATTTGATTTGAAAGGAACACTACGTATTCATTAATTCCATCATTTTTCTGGGATTTGAAATGACACGAAAATTTCGCTTGGAGCTCCAACTTCATGCCAGGTGCAATAATCTCATTCGATGAAATCTTAAGGGAAAAACCCTCTTCCAGGTAGGATATCCAGATCAAATATCTTTTTTTCATCAACGTGTAAAAAATGATGCAATACCGGTGGCTCTGAAGTAACTCAAAGGGCACCGACAAATTAGAGGAAATAAGAAATGCGAAGAAAAAACCAAAAAAAGACATTGACCACATTCACCCCGCAGTCAGTGGAATATACTGGTTCAGCGATTGTTCAAAGTCAAAGGATTTTTATCCCTGTTGTATCCTGTTGCCTATTTGCTTTTTGTAATGGATCCATGGAAAACGGAGTGGATGTAAATGTGGAAAGACCAATTTGATAACATGTGTGAGCAGTCGACCTCATTATAAAGCTTGCTATATAACGTACCCTTTAGGTGCACGTCGTTGGTGGAAACCTTTTGGTTAAACGCTATCTGTTGACATAAATTTTCCACGAGTGAAAAATCATGGTTTAACTTTGTAGGTGGGCTATGACACTAGCTGCCTGGGGAATGAGAATTTTCGCCATTCTTATCGTATATTGTCATCTAGCACGGGGACCAAATTAATTTCATTCTGGAGGGACCCCTTTAGCAACGGAGGACAGCGGAGAATTTCTCGTTACACGCGTCCTCCAGTAAATTAGTGAGTATGAGGTCAGGTTTAGTACGCAGATCGCACCTTCTGACTAATTTTTCACGGAAAGTTTGAGAGAATTATTCACGTCATATTCCTTTAGTTTGATGAAGTATTCAAATGTGAGGACAATTGTGGTTAATGACGAATATCATTTGTTATTTTTTATTTATTTATTAAAGACCCAACGATACTTCTGAGCTAACAGTTCAGATCACTTGGATGAATTCACGACTAATATTTTATTTTTTAATTTATAGTCTAAAATTGAGTAAATGGTTTTCTTTGAAAATTGAATTCTTTAATTGAACACAGGATATTCACAGCTGAATTAATTTTCTTTTGTTTGTTATAAATTTCTAAACTGTATGTGTATTGTCAATCCATCATTTTAGTGGCTACTCGATTTAAACAAGTTATAAAATTGCTCTTATATTGTATATAGTATAGTTATTTTTGCTGCTAAACTGGCAATATGCTTCCGGATGGTTATTTTGCACCTAATTTCCTTCTATTATGTATAATTCATTCTTTATTTCATTTTATTGAATTGAATAAAACTCCTTTTCAATTAATTTTATCAGACTTTCAACTTAGTTGAATGTTATTAGCATCATTATTCTTATTATTATATTTCTTTCTTCTATACAACCGATCGTCATTTTTACGGTTCTACCTCTCCCCTCAATCCTTCGATAAATAGAAAAATGTTATTTATACCTACTTGAATGAATTTGAAATACCACATTTGAAGAAATCATCAGAAAGCTTGCTTTCAGGGAAATTCATGAAAAATAAGAAATTTTCAACAATTATCATAAAAATCAAATCAACCAATGTGGCTATGGTAATTATATTTCAACTTCGACTTAATGGCATTAAAAGAAACATTTCAGGCAGTGACTGGAATCATTTGAAGCATGAAATTCAATTATATCCCCGGAATTCTGATTTTCAGAAAATATAAAATTTTGGAAATTTTCAAATAAATAAAAATAACGGTTATTGCTATCGCCTTCATCTTCGAACTCAGTCAAGAGGACATCCAAACCATTTTTTAAGTCACCGTTCAATCAATTCAGGAAATTGTCTTCGTTATCGTCGGACAATCGTCTTTGGAAAAAATTCGAAAATTGAAGTTGTATGTAACGTCAATGATAAGTGTTTGTAGTTTCATATGCCTTTTTCACTAGAGAGTCCATTGAATCATTGAAAATATCTACATCTGGGTAACGACTAAATACCAAATTCAGGTCAGTACTTGCTTAATGCATTAGAGAGAATAGACCTAGATTATTCTGTACTCGACTAGAGACAGAAAAAATTTCTCATATTTGATGGCTTGAATTTCTAGACATAATAAAAATGTTTTGTTCATTAAACATTTCATTTTTAAACAGTCAAAAAAACTCATTTCGATACATTCAGAATTTCCGTCATCACGAAGTTTTCTAATATGACACAATCTGTGTTTAATGTCTTCACATGAAACATCGTCAGAACAAGTTAGTAATAGTAATGAAACTTGGTATAAGTTAATATAATTCAACCAATTGCCATTCGAGTCTCATAGTTAATTTAATATCAATAAACCGATCTGAACCTTCAATCAAAGCATATCCTTCACCAACCCAAATCAATATTCCTCTGAATATTTCGACGAATCGTAAAGTCATCGTCACCCCTCCCTCCAATTAAATTTGCCATGGTCTCTTCAATGATCGCCATTCCTTTTAAATCATCAATTGAATCTTCCCACCAACACGTGTCCCTGGAAGTTGAAACGGGGTATCAATCTCCGACACTTCAAACTTCCCCCGAACTGCTTCAACTTCGAATATTCCCATCAAATCCCATAAACTGACCGTGCGAACTTGCCTGGAAATGATGTAACGTCAGAAGAACGTGACCCGTCGAACTGGCATGATTGGCATTTATGCCGTCAGAGGATATGAATGGGGTCCATGCAATATACCACAGGGGATTAGTTCTCACTCTGCCTTGTTTTTTCTCACTTTTCTCATTTCCTCTCTTCCTCAGATTATCATCAGCAATGGTGGTTGACATGAACGTTATAAACCACTTTTCCAGATTCTACCCTTGCGCAGTGCGTAGTGACAATTGATGCTGAAAAATTGTACAGCTTTAGTGGGTTTGACTAAGTATCGCCGAGTTTTGTAGTGCAAATTATTGCCTCCCAAGCTCGATTCAAGCCACTCACGAAAAAAAAAAAATATCCTCAAATCGAGTATATAATATTCTGGAATCAGGTATATATAATTTTCAAATGGACTTTCAGTCGATATTGAAATAATGGTGTACATCAAATTGATGATTCGAAGAGAAGAGGAAAAAGGAAAGGAAAAGAAAAAAGTGACATAATTATACTGCGACGAAGTGCAAATTTGGGGCCTCGGAGCAGTCCTCAGGTTGAGGAACTCAATAGCCTCCTACCCACTTCAATCTATTCAGGAGGTTGCTGGTGGCAATAACATTTAAAAAATCCCGAAAGAATGTTCCAAAATACGACCATTTGCCCCTGCAAACCCATTAATAATTCTCAAAACCCCCAATTACCAGATGAACGGGCGAATTCGCGGAGACAGAACGTATGAAAATTTTTTCCTGAGTGATCCTCATGATTATTGCCCGATGCCATCTCTTATAGCGGCAACGTACAATATTTCAATGGAAGGAAGTCTCCAGAATATTATTCCGGAATTATGGATAAAATTTTCCTGATTGCAGAATATTATTCTGGAATCGGAAATGAAATATTTCGGATTCCGGAATATTATTCAGGAATTGAGGATGAAGTATCCCAGATTACGGAATATTATTCCGGAATCCAGAATATCATATATCACATTCGAGGATATTTTTGTTCGTGCTTCATTGTGATCAGGTGTACCTCATTATCAAGTAGCACTGACCTCATTTGTGGTCATCACCTTTCTCCATTCGCATCATCCGTTTCATCGACCACCATCACAATGACTAAACTATATTCAGCAGAGGTTTTTTTTTCTCCTGAAAAACTCTGAATATTATTAAAATTCAGAATGAGAGGGTGAGGGTTTATTATCTGCCCGAAGAGTGCAAACGTTGTGAAATTTTCATGGAAGGATTTATTGAAGAAAAATCGTTGACCACCCGCAGGCAAACGGGGTTGTCATAACGGATGAGGTTTATAAAAGTTTCTGCTTTTGCGAGGATGGTTATATCCTATGCCCCTAAGTCGAACAAACTTCTCGTTTCTCCGTGAAAGCTCCGTCTCAACGTCACCACGACGGTGCTGGGAAAAATTAACGAGGTTGTCTCGGTGCAGTAATAATTTGATGGTAAATTCATGAGTTGGTAAGCTTTTAATACTTCTCTACTTCATCTCTTTACCATTTTTTTCCTTCCCCCTTTTTCGAGGCAATTTCCGTCTTTGTTTAATGATTATTTGCTGCGGAGGGATTTTTCTCAACTCAAGTGGGAAAGTTTCATGAATTATGAAATCTATTGGCGTCTTGAATCAACACAACAGCCGTGGAGTACACAAGATAAACCAACCCTAGTGGAAAAACATAAGGTGGAGGCGTAACATGCCTGATCAGGATTTCGGATCGGACTTGATCAGTTTCTGATCGAGACCTGAACAGAATTTCCACTCGGGAATGCCGGAAGTTAAGACACTTTCATCCCCTTTTTAACAGTTTTGGATCAAGTCATTTCTAGTGTCTCAAATTAGCACATTAAGAATATCCAAATAGTGCGGACAATTTTTCTGGGGATCTAGAAAATCTATTCACTCTAAAAACTATCGGTCTAATTTTAGACTGATAGTTTTTAAATTGTTATTGATGCAAAGAGTTGAATTTCATTTTTCAAAAATCATTTTCTCGAAAAACTGTTGGTAAGATAAGCTTGATATTGCGCCTAAAAAATACTCTTGTACTATTCTATAAACTGTGAAAAGGATTTCCCCCAGAAAAACTTGCCCAAACTACTTGGATGTCCATCAATTGAAGGGTGAGAAATAGCAGTAAATCATGATACTCAGCATCCTCTGTTGCATTCAAATTTTTTCACTACACTGAGAGAAAAAATTAGCTCTGCCGAAAAGATAAATGTTCACCTGTACAAAATTTTCTTGTCTCAAGACTATTATTCCCCACAAGAAAATATTCTGCAGTGAAAAATTTATTCTTTCCACTTGAAAATCTGACAGTGGCATATGAATACATATTCTTTCGAGTAGAATGCCAGCATTCAAATATCATGATAAATAATAATCTGTTTGACTGCAAACCAAAAAATTTTTCCCGAAGCAGAAGTTTGAGCTGACAGAAGAACCATTCTTTCAGCAAAAATACGACTGTATAATCTCTACTGCGACGTTCTCTATTATTTCCAATATTACTCATTTGTTTCCCCGCCATTGATAGTTATTGAGTGAGAAATCAAATTTCAGTTCTGAGGTCACAAATGGATAATTTTGAGAAGATCAAACCTCTGAGCCACAGAAAATTTCAAAACCTTTTACGAAGCTTTTTTGTAATCAACGGAATAGTGTACTTCTTTCCGCTTGACTTGTGTACGTGAAAAAAAAACAGATTTTGAGGCGACAAATTATTTATCTATTTACATCAAACTATACGTTTACTCCACGTATCTTATATTATTAGACGAAGTTATCTCGATATTTTTGAGCGGAATAAATATATTTTCGGCAGAGGTAATTTTTTCTCCCAGTGTATTCAAAATGTATCTCGTCTTCAGCATAAGTTTCTTTTCAACAAAATTATGCTGTTTGAAAGACACCATATTGATTCAAACTCCACTCATACTCCACACGGCAATCGAAAAAGCTTTGTAGCGAATCCATATCCGCCCTAGTAGAAATCAAATGTCCGAGCGCCGTCGATCGTACTTTTCAGGGGCCACTCTCGTATAGCATGCGTGTAGCTAATGCACTGCGAAAAAAAATATTTTTGCCAAATATTCCTTTACTTGAGAGAAGTATTAATTTCTTCAAAATCGTATTTCTCCTATTGAGCCATTCCCAGGAAAGTCTGATTAAGTTTCAATTATGGCAATTATATTGTTCTAGAGGATGACTGTGTTGCATTTGACCTTGGATAAACTCCTCCAATGATTATTCATTTTTCCTAAATTTCTCATTTTCTAGAGGAAAGAATTTCGATTAATTTTTTAATATTGATAGTTATTGACGGAGTTCAATCAAACTCATAATTAACATGCTCATCTTCTGGAGCAATATAATTGTCATAATTGACACCTAAAAAAGAAATACTTCTCTCAAATAAATGAATATTTGGCAAAAATAATTTTTTTCTCAGTGTGGCAGAATGTCCCCGCTACACTGATAGAACGGTTTAGTCGAACCAAACGAGACTTTTTAACTATTATCGCGATTCGTTAATAGTTAACGGTTAAGAAGCCTCGTTTGGTGCAACTGAATCGTTCCACCTTTTCTATCAATGTACCGCGCCCAATACACGGAGAGAAATATTCCATACAAATTACGTATCTTTTCCGTAATTCTGGAGCGAAATGTGGTTGTAGGAAATTTTACGGAACTGTCACGGATTCTTTCCAGAGCGTTCCGTAATTTTTATCTGAATCTCCTGTGAAAAATTACGATACCGTCAGATAAATTTTCTGAGTCGATTTCGTAATCGGTGAGCGAATTGTGAGTTCCGTAATTTTTACTGAACATTTCTCTCGGTGTATACGAGATCAAATGTCCGAGCGCCCGCGCCCACCGAATAAGCAGCTGTTCTAGCCTATCTGCAGAAGGCATGTATCTGTTACTTTTTGCATCATTAGTCTTTTTCTTTTTTTTATTTGTCGCAATTCCATTGGTAGTAAGCTTCCCAATGGATCCGTAGCAATTCCCTATCCTCGTGGCAGACGTAGAATCGTAACCACATGCTGCAGGTTGTCAACAGGAGAATATTCGAACTTTTAACGAAATAGAATTATACCAAAGGTTAAATATCTCCGATAGCCCGGTGGCTTGGAGCAGTGAGTAAGTTGATTGCCTCACATGCGAAAGGTTCCGAGTTCAAAACCCGGCCGGGTAGAATGGTGAGATCTAAGCATTTAAAGTCCTGATCACCATCGCAGCATACCCCAACCGGGTCGAAGCGGTGTAAAATAACCATAATATATATATAAGCCTCGTCGAGAGCGACTAAATAGTTCCATTTTTTATCGGTGTATATATATATATATATATATCCCCGATACTGCTGGGCCGGTTGCGTCTATCCAAAATGCTAACCTTGAGTATTATAATTCGGAAGCAAAAACGTATGCATTAGATATTCCAATGAGGTAGATGCCCCAAAAAACTGTCTTTTTATAGCCAGCCTAAAATTTCCATCCTTATCAATGAATCACCACATACTCCCCTGTGGATCTGTTTCATCACTTTGTAGAATTAATAACGCCACTCATCCTGGCTTAGGGCAGTGTCACGCTCACTAGCCACCATTTATCTCGAGGAGCGTTCTTTCCCGCCAAAAGCGACATATACCTCTCTGCGTTCCAAGACGGAAAGCAATGTATGTATCGCGGTTTGTCGGTCCGTATCCCTCTACTTTTTTCACCCTAGATTCGCTGGGTTCGTTTCTCCTTATTCCAGTCCAGGCCGATGCCAGAGTGTCATGTCGTTTGTAGGAGAAGCGGATTAACGTGAGTGGAGGGTAAAAAACAGCTCAAGTCACAAGAAGTATAAGCTAACGTTTTTTTTTTTTGAACAGTTGTGCTTTAGACTAAGCGAGTAGTCATGTTGGGGAGATGGTTTATCTCGATTATACTTTGACTCACTGAAAGTTTTATGGGGGAATGATATATATTTTTGGAAAGTCGAATTCGGAATTTTCCTCCCGTCGGGTAGGTGCAGGAGATAACTCTATTGTTAGGTAACACGACCTTCATGGAAGCCTTTTTTTCCACACAGCACGCAAATCATCAAGCACGCAAATTTCCATGTGGAATTGAATCACGGAAAAATCAAGATACACCGATAAAAAAAAAGAACTATTTAGTCGCTCTCGATGAGGCTTCTGGACGATTGATGCGATTCCACTATTACCTATGTAATTATTTATTACTACTATGATTCGTTGATAGTTAACGAATGGCATTTATAGTTGACAAGCCTCATTTACAACTAAATCCTTCTATCAGTGTATTATACACAGAAAAAGTTTTGATTTTCAGAGATACGTTACTAATTTTCATAGACATGTCACTAATTTCCAGGAATTTATCGCCAATTATTAGGGGTTCGCGATTGTGAAATTTAGTGAGTGCAAAATTATGAAATGCAGTAATTTGGTCGCCAATTTTCACTAACGTTATCACGAATTTCCACTGACGGCCTCCCTAATTTTCAGGTACCTATTTCTAACTTTTAACAATCTATCACCGAATTTCAGTGGCAAAACTAACAGATACTTCTATTCAGTATCCAGTATCAATAATAATTGGTGATAGAAAACATGGAAATGGTAAATTGTTAAGATGGGTGAGTTTTAGCATGTTTTGGGTGTGTGGGCTATTTTTTTGTCGTATAGTTTATCCGCCCAACCAAGAACCATATTAATGATTCCTATATAAACTCAAATTAGTGGAAGAAAATTAATCCCATATCTCCAATTCTGGCTATGAAATCACAGTTTAATTCATATCACAACGTGAGGTGTAAACCAGCTGATGATCAGATTATGTGTTACATTTCTACAACAGAAAATATTGGGCATCTGGAAGAAACCACAACAAAGATTACTCAACTTCTAAAGGAATCTGCAGCGGACACTCAAAGTTGGAAGCGATTTACTCCCAGCTTTGTAAAAAGTTCTTTCACGTTATCTAGTAATTTTTCCATCGATGTAACATTATCTTGAAGCATGCAATTTTATGCAGTGATTATATAAAATATTCGTCATAGTGTAGGGCGATGAGTGGAACCTCATTAATTCCGATGACTGTCAGACATGAGTTTTTGGAGTATCTCGTAACAAAGCATCAAAGCAAAGATTATTTCCACTTTTAATCGCCTCGTAATTCCATTTCTAATCGCCTTGTAATGCCATCAAATCAAGTTGTGACGACCAAAATTGTAAGTATCCAAGTTTTTAAATATTTTGGCCACTCCTTTTACCGTGTATTTCACTCTAATTTCCAAGTTGGAAAGGTAGACGTTTTCCTAATTCGCCACCGTGACGTATGACTCTCCTGACGTTCGGTCTTCGCGAGTTATGACTCTTGTGATGTTTGACCGTTGCCACGTTTGACCCTAGCGAGATGTGACCTTCGTGATGGTTGACCATCACGAGCTATAATACTCCTGGTGTATGACTGTCGCGAAGCTTCCAGTTTATGATAAAGTGTGACGTTATGAGGTTTTTGACTTGTTTTAACATACTTACGTATCAGAACGTCATGTAGAAAATTGCCATTATCGATCGACGCCCCACTTTGACACCGAAATTATGATTTTTCGAGTATATTCTTGAAATCAAGAAGTCATCAGAAATGAAAAGAAATTATGATTTTCAAATAGTATTGCGAAATCATAGAAGTCATTCACGAAATCACTGAGACACCCGATTGAAGAGTGACCCGCCCCTCGTCATCTTTTTTTCCAATCGTTTTGTAACGTCACCAAATCAAGTTGCGAATACCCTAATTCTAAGTTGCCGAAATTTCAAATATTCTGGCCAGTCCTTTTACCGTGCATCTCAATGTAATTCCCAAGCTGGAAAAGTCCACTCTTTCCCAATTCGCCATGATTCGCCCTCTGATTGAAAAAAATTGTATTGACCAAATTGTCACAGCAATTAAATCAACGTCTTCAATAATTACATTTCTAGTTGACTCTTCACAGAACCCGTTTATGCACTTCTCCCAGTGGTTTCACGTGGTTTCTCCGTGTAGATAATGATTTCAGGAGACCGGAGCACGCAAGCGACAATCATTTGCTACTGCTCGCGGTTTAATTGGTCCCCGAGCCGTATTCTAGTACGGTTGCATACATGCGAAGCTCGTGCGGGTTGGTGCACTGGTAAAACCAGGGGACAAAAAAATAAACAAACCAGACTATCTTTAGAAGTTTCTTGTTCAGCTCCGCCCTGGCCGATTGCTATTTTTCTTTCCTTTGCCTACAGTACAGAAGTCCTTTCTATTATCTCTGTCCTGTTTTTACTGCGTTTTGTGTGATGCTTGCGGCGTTTGCCTCGATAAAAGTTGCGTACATGGATGGTAGCTCTGTGGGTGTACATAGCTTTTTCCCTGGGCCACACAGAACGTTGACATAGACGCAGTGAAAAAAACGGGTACGTGAAACGGAATACAAGAATATGCCTTATTATTTCATCAAATGTTACATTTCCCTATTTTTCTCAAGATCAAACCCGCTACTCGAGGATTTTTGTTCCATTTAGCTTCAGAATGAAAACTTTGTATTGTGTAGAATACTTTTCCTATTTTTCCGCAGGACATAGCATCAAAGAAATATGAAAGCTCACTGTTCTGTATTGACTTTATTCTTCAGACTGGTATGGAGCACAAATGCACTGGTATTGTGTGAAAAAATTGTCTGCAGAGCTGTGAAATTATTCCTGGAAAGCACTTTTTGAAGTTCAATAATAAAGGTGCCATAACCTCGGAGACTACGAATACAGGGAACTAGAATTATGAAAAAAGGCCAGTTTTCTGATCATTTTTGTATCCAATGAAGTAAGTCATTATTATGAAGAGAAAAGAAAGGATAAAAAAGCAAAATACAATTTATATGATACGTGCGTGTAACCGCATGGGTTTCAGTTGACTATAGTCAACTGGAAAGTAGCGGGTTTCGAGCGCCTACCCACACTCAATTAAAACCCGAAATAACGCATGACGCGCATGCGCATCACCTATTAATAGTATATTACGCAACAAGTGCGTAATGGGTTTCTCGCCTTCGGCTCGTTTTACAACTTCCCACGAAAAAACACCATAACGCACGAGTTTCGTATACTATTTTATGTCATAGGGCCCAGAAACCGCGATTCTACCGAGCGAAGCGAGGTTAGAATCACGTGATTCTGGGCACCTATCACATAAAAGAGAATAACAAGGAAGGAAATCTAACCTCCGAATAGTGAATATATGGAATGACTGAAAAATGAAAAGGTGATTTTCGAAGCAGATAAAATGAGCCAAAATCGTATAATTCCTGACAGTGATGAAGAGTTAGGCAGTGAGGAGGAGCTGATTGGTGATGTGACATTTGAAGAAAATGGAAATGAAATATTCTCCAATGAAGCAACAGCAGGATCGCCAAAAACTTAATTATAACTTTCTTTTTTTTGCGAATTCTTAACGATTTAAAAAAATTGTATTTTGTAATTATTATAATTAATTTTTTTCAGCTAAAAATACTTGAACTACATATTTAATGAATATAATTAATTTTTTCTTCAGAAGTTCCGCATAATTGTTCAATCACACTTTTTTATAATTACTTTTTTAAATAAATGTGATCTTTTTTCTTCAGTGGGGAGGGATTCGCCCCCCCAACCCCCCCCCCCCCCCCACCCCCCCCCCCCCCCCCCCCCCCCCCCCCCCCCCCCCCCCCCCCCCCCCCCCCCCCCCCCCCCCCCCCCCCCCCCCCCCCCCCCCCNCCAAGTAACCGCCTGCTTTCCGCACTAGTTGCGTAATGTACTATTCTTCAGAGAATTAAGTTATCGACATCTATCATAGTGGCACCAGTTTTCGAATGGCTAAGGGGCACCCATCAATATGGAATTATCTGTGTATTTTCCCGTTAAATGTGAAATAACAACTTTCCGAAGTCAATTCAGAGGTTTTTCTAACAGAAAGGCGCTTCATTTTGATTCAAAAAGTTAGGAATTAGGTGAATATTTGTAAAAATAAAACATAGGGCTCAGAACCCATATTTCGAAGGTCCAAAGCCGATCCACCTCAGTTGTCGAATAACGTTGGCGCAGTTTCGACGTCAGAGCAATTTTATTGTTATTTTAATAGCGAAAACTTGATTAAAGACTAGTGAATGAGGTCTCTCCGACTGTTTCCTCTCCACCCCTCTCGTCTTCGCCACAACGTTGAGACTTCTTAGCTTGAACCAATTCCTTTTTTGGAGTTTCTCCGCCAAAACCTTTTCTTTTTTGATTGTACGAGGTCATTTAGCAGCCGGTATTGTTAAATTTTTAACTCACGTTTGTTCTAGACAGGTACAAATCTGATTATAAGGTTAGAAAGACTACATTTGTTAAGTCCTTCCACCTCGTATTCTGCGAACCCAAATCACAGAAATCTCGGAGAAATGATCATATAAATGAAGTGACAAAACTCCGTAGCAAAGTGGTAAAGGATAGGGGGCCTAATGGGAATCCCGTTATGGGAATGGTGGAATTGGTTCGACCCGTAATGGGTCATCCCCAATTCCACCAACCCCTACCGGTCACACCCCAAAGAGGGGGCGCGCGAAGCGCGCGACCGGGCCTGAATTTCAAATTTTCGATTGTTTTTGGCTTGCTTGCGTAACAAGAATCTTTTATGTAACCCCACAAGAAATAATCACACGGATTCAAATCTGGTGAATAGGGTGGCCAATCTATTCCCCCTCCACACAATTTTGGATATCCCAAACCAAGAACTCCACCGCGATAGACTGTATTAAGAATTTCAAAAACTTCGTGAGTACGGTGGGGAGCTGCTCCATCCTGCATAAAATAAAACCCATTGACAAGTCCTCTTTTTCTCGCATGAGGGAAGAATTTTGTTTCCAACATACTTTTGTACTCATTCCCGGTAACGGTAAATTCGAAAAAATCTAGATAGACACCCTTCATGGAGAGAGCAGTCCAAACAGTGACTCTGTGGATAAGCAGATTTCGTAACCAAAAAATTAGGTTTTTCAAATCCCCAAAATCTCAAATTATTTTTGTTCACGTAGTTGTCTAGCCAAAAGTGTGCCTCGTCAGAAAAAACAATTGCTGTTTCATGCAGCTCGCCATTTTCGAACATTTATGTCATTCTTTCACAAAATTCCTTTCTCAGAATCGCCTCCTCTGTCAAACACTGACAAATCAATACTTTATATGGATGAAGTTTCAAAAAAACGTGGAGGATGCGATGCAACGTTGATTTGGTCAATTTTAAATCTTGAGCGGCTCTCCGAATGGACGAGTTGGGATTCGCCTTGAAATACTGTTCAATTTCATCGACCTTCTCCTCTGTTACAGCAAAGAATGAGGGACCTGGAAGAGTAGCTCTACGATCATCCAAAGTGTCGTATTCGTCGAAATTTTCAATTATTCTAGAAAAAGAATATTATCATGACTAGAAACCAACGGGATTTCTACGAAAATCTGTAATGTGTTTTGTTGTGTCACACAATCAATATGAAAAAAAAATTATTCTAACCTCCTCAAAGTGGTTTCGCTAGCAACTCGTTTGGATCCAAATTTAGTACGAAACCCCCTAAAAGCTTCACAGTATTTTTTCCCTCTCGAATAGAAGCACTCGATGAGATATCTTTTTTCTTCAATTGTCAAATCACTCATTACTGCTGACAAACTAAGGCTCCTTCCACAGTTGGAATAAAACTGACTGGCCCCTAGTAAACGTAACACAAATGTAGAGAGTCAAGGTTATTTTGGATGAGTCGGCAGATGAGTTTAGTTTTCACACATTCCTATGGAGGCTTATGGTAGTAAGCCTCGCGTAAGGTAAACTTCACAACAGTTTAGAGATTTGAATTAAAAAAAATATGCCCCCGCTACCTCTGGGGGCGCCACCTTATGTTCTGTGTCATATTTTTAGAGATTGTCGAAATTATCACTCTTTGAAGATGATTACGAGTAATGGGAGGGTGGGGGTGTAATCATCTTCGAACGAGACACTCGTATAATTATGATCGAACTTCGCCCGCCTTCGGCCTTCGGCGGGCTCGTTCGATCGTCCAATTATACTTCGCGTCTCGTTCTCGATAATTACATTATGTAGATGTTTAGAGACTAGATAATTTCGAATCCTTGGTCTCTTTGTTAAACAATTTTTATTATTTTATTGTCATATTTATTTTTTGACACAAAACTCATATAATGATAGAAACATTATAAAAATCATTTATCTACCAAGTATTGCAAGTGCAAAAGCCTCTCTTGAAGATTCTATCGGCTGATTGTAAAATCTAGCGAATGTCTTAATATTGTCGTCTGAAATGACGATATTCTTTATGTTTATTTTTGCCAGAGTTTAGAGTCTATGACTTGTTATGAGTGTTAAAAGAGTGGTTGTTTTTTGTGATAGTTTTGTTATATCCTGTGAATCCTGTATATTATCAATATAGTTCAATACTAAAGAAGTATCCCATGTACTTGAATACCTAGATTGACTGGGGCGTGCCTTGTACACCCCTTTGAAGAATCTCGAGAGGGATTCGTCTTTGGAAATGTCAGTCAATGCAATAAGTGAGATTGCAGAGCGCGCTGAATTAAGCGAACTGTGGCTGCAGTCTTCGTTGAACTTTTGTGTTAGGAATTTGATAATCATTGAAATTGTTACGTTAAAGGGATCACATCCCTGTGATTGTGAGAAATCCCACCACTGCCTGAGATGTCCCTCGTACTGCTTAAGTGTCGATTTTTCTATTGAATTGATGAATAAAACTGTAGATTCTTGGGGTATCTCCTTGTTTAAATACGCTTGCCGCATAACTTGACCGCCGCCAGGGAAAGGCTGGTGGATAATGGGTGTGTCAGCATTCTGCAAGGAGAGAGAAGTAACTCTTTATCAGGATAAAAAATAAGTGGTTTCTTACAGGCTAATTCCATTAGCAGACGGTACCATGGCTGGGCTGGCCACAAAGCTGCAATGATAGTACCTTCTGCTTCATCCAAAACAATTTTCTTGAGCGTAGGAGCTAATAGAGCAAAGGGAGGAAATGCATAAAATTTTCTATTATTCCAGCTAATTGTAAATCGATATACATCGATATATTGTGCTTCCGGGTCTGGACACCTTGAACAAAAATTTTTACATTTTGTATTTCCCCTCGAAGCAAACAGATCAACGGAAAACGGACCAAATTTTTTATGTACTTCATTGAAGGCTCTAGCAGAAATTTCCCACTCCGTATCAATATTTTTTACTCGAGAAGCATCGTCTGCTTCTGAATTTTCCTCTGAGGGAATATAAGAAGCAAATAACCCAATTTTTCGAGATTCACACCAGTTCCAAAATTCTTTAGCTAGGCTAGTAAGGTGTGAAAAACGAACTCCACCTGTCTTATTTACATAGGATATCGCCATCGTGTTATCCATTCTTAGAAGAATTTCACAATTATTCGCATTTTTGGCAAAAGATTTAAGTGCTAAAAAACATGCTAAGAATTCCAGATAATTGATGTGGTATTTTCTATCTGTTAGCGTCCAGAAACCTCCTGTTTTTATTCCCCCTGAAAAGGCACCCCACCCGGAGAGTGAGGCATCTGAGAATATTTCCATGTGAAATTTCATCGTTCTGATAGGGTGAACCTCAATCACCACATTTTCTTTCCACCAATTTAAATCTTCGTCTACATTTTGAGTTATTGTCATTTGTGCCTCATAATCATTATCATTTAATAATAATTGAACGTATTCCAGTCTTTCGAGACTTTTACAATGAACTCTGCCATATGCAACAGCTGGACAACATGCTGTTAGCACACCAAGTAAATGGGCGAAAGAATGGATTGACATGACTTGCCCTACACTAAATCGCTGAAGTAGCTCTAAAACTTGTTTCTTCTTTTTATCGGGTAATTCAACTGTGTATTTCTCTGAATTAAGAATAAAACCAAGATATTTACATTCTTGACTAGGTTCAAGTAAACTTTTTCTATAATTAATGACCAATCCCAGCTTCCTCAGTAAAGTAATTGTTTCTGTCACATTTCTTTGACATAACTCTTTGTTTTGACCATATAATAAAAGATCATCTAAGTAAATTACTGATAATAACCCCTGAGTTCTTAATGTATGGACGACAGGTTTCATAATCTTTGTGAAGACGAATGGACTCGGGGATAGACCCAACGGAAGGAACTTAAATTGGAACAACTTATTGCCAAACCTGAATCTCAAGTATTTAAGGCTATCCTCGTGAATGGAAGTCAAAAAATACGCATCTTCGAGATCTAGTGTGCTCATGTATGTACCCTTGATCATGAGATTCTTTGATGTCTTCAGATCATCCATTTTAAAGTGCATATGAGGAATAAACTTTTTTAACTTTTTCAAGTTTATGATGAATCTGAATGATCCATCCGGTTTCGGAATTAAAAAATATGAAGAAATGAATTGTTCCTCCATTTCCTCGCATTCCTCTATAGCTCCTTTCTGAATTAATTTATTTATTTCGTGTTTGAAATTAATTAATTCATCAGAGTCTCTCATGTCAATAGAGGTCCATGGGATTTGCTTTGGTGGTTTTTTGAGAGGGATCTTATAACCTTCCAAAGTATCCAAAATAAATTTATCTGAGGTAATTAGTTTCCATTCTTCTACGAAGTGTGACAATCGTCCTGCAATCTCCCTTACCTCTCCTACTTGCGGGTTGTCGACTTGGGTCGATAAGATGTTGTCCGAGGAGCCGCTCATACTGGGTAGTTGTTCAATGATGAACGAGTCAATTGTTTCATCTTGTAATTCAGACGAATTCGACGATCCAGGTTCTGACCCACCTGCTTCGTTGCAGGTGGGTTCTTCCAGTTTCCCGGAACTGCAGATCTGTTTTGGGTCTTTGTCTTGTCGATTGGTCTGATTTCTGTACAGGCCTTCTCAATATCTTTGGCCTCTTTCACCTACTCGGCAAATTTCTCTCCATAAAGCCACTTATCGAGTCATGAAGAGTTGATGAAAGATTTCAGGCATTTTCCCTGCATCACACAGGTGACCTGCAAACTGCGTGTAGTCCAAACCTTCTTCAGGTTCTTCCAAGATCATTGAAACTGCTGCTGCTAAAGCAGTTCCTACACCATCCTGTGTCTCTACAAAATGTTCATCACGTTTCTTGGTAACTCCTGTCATGACTGGGTTGAGCTGTGGATTGATCCCTGGGGCCTCAGCAAAAAGGCTCCCTGTCTTCGGATATTTCTCGATAATGGCCGCTTTGACCTTCTCTGGTAAACCCTGTGACATGAACTTTCTCCAGACATTGCTGACCTCCTCCTGGAGTTTGAGATCTGATGACTCCTCTGTCTCTTTCCCAATCATCTGGAGAATCTCATCAAGTTGTCCAATTCCTACTCCATCTCTGCTGCCCTCATCAACAATTTCTACTTCATCTTCATCCAGTAATCCTTCATTAACTGTCTTGGAAACATCCTGCTTGTTTGGGAGATTTTGATTATTTTCCTTCAATTCCACCTCTGAAAAGAAATCCAGGGTTGAAAAGGAGAGGTTAATCATGATTCGGACGAGGGAATTTATTTTCCCTCTTTTTTGAGAGTCGTGTGGACTCATCAGGTCCGAATAAGGCTCTAAGACTGATCCAGTCTCGGACTGTTTCGTGTGGAAAAAGCCCCTGGACTCTTTCGTCTGAGTAGATACGGATTGACAAAGGCTTGTTGCCTGCAGTGTTCGTGTGGAACAACTGCATATCAGAATAACTCCGTGTGGGAGTTGATTCTTTACAACAAAACTTCGACTTACCTGGTGGAGCAATAACACTGTCTGTAGGACTGTTTGTTGCTCTAGAACGAAAATTTTCATTTTGGTTCTCAACCAACGTCGTTATCAGCAAAGTGAGGTTAGAAATTTCATTTTCCATATCCTCGAATCTTTTATCCGTATCAGATCTTGCTCTTTTACGATCTCGTGATCTTGATCGTGACTTCTTCCTCTTCTTGTCTCCTGACATGATGTATGATGATAATTCAAATCAAAAGATCAAATTATTCCTTTACGTTGTTATCCAAACATGTGATGTGTACCGCCAGGGGGGTCCAACTCCATTGAAATGGGTGATGGGGAGATTTAGTTCTCAAACCGATGTTCTGGCGCTACAGTCACCCGTCTGCGCATGTGTTCAAGGTGGAGGGAAAAGTTAAATCATTCAAGTGAATGTAGTAGATTTCGATCTGTCCTATTATATGAGAAAGAATAGTACGCGTATTATATTTGGAATTGGATTACAAATGTATAATTTTTGACTAGGATACCCTGACTAGATCTGATGGAGTCTTTCACATACTAGATAATTTTTTTATAAAAACAAAGTGTGAGGTGTAAAATGCCCGCTAAAAAACCTTGTGTTGTGATCGGTTGTAAATCAGATAACGATATTTTGAACCACAAATTTTCCAAACATGTGTGGACTGTAAAAAGATGGAAAGACGTAATAAAAGCCCCGGAATTGGAGGATGTGAAATTGGAAGATTTGCACAAATTCTCAGTGTGTTGCAAACATTTTCTCGAGAGTGATTACTCAATTACACAAACGATCCCTCGACTAAACAAAAATGCTGTCCCAAGTTTGGAATTGACGATTCCCAGACATCTGGAAATATTGCAGAACTCGTCTGAATTGCATGGAGAGAATGTGATTCAAACCGTGGATACGCCATGTGAAATTCAGAATGAATTCACCGAGGAATCTCGCACTCCAACTCCAACACATCACCAAACACATCAGTTTAAAGGTATTGTGGATGAATGTTCATCAATCAACACTCGGTTAGGAGTGAGTCACAAGGAGAGTAGTGCTAGTAATATGATAAAAACGAATGATCGAGGTTGTAATAATCGTAAATTAGGCCAACCAATAAAAAAGAAGAAACAATCCCACAAAAATTTAATTTATCAACCAATTAAAAAGCACCTTTCACAACGTGAAATCAATAGATTCCACAAATTGGAAGAAGCACAGCCAATACTACTACAACAAATAAGACATTTGAAGAAGAGTTTGGTGGTCCTGGAAATGAAGGATAAAGCTAATCGACGTTTCAGAAACTGGGATAAGCTCTCTATTATGCAGAAAACGTTGATGGAAATGCAATTGAATAACGTAGGAGTGAAGCCTAAGGTATTCTTCAAACTGATTGATTTTAAATTGTTTACGCTTTCATATTTGTGATTAAAAATATAGTCTGCGGATAGAGGTGAATAAACGTGTATATTGAAACTCATTTTTTACCTGAAGTTCTTTCAGCTGGAAAGTATATGAATTTTAACTGTAGTATTAAGAAACGTTAATTCAGAGCAAATTATTATTGGTATCATCCACTGATGTATCGATAAATTTTTATTTTGCACAATTAGGGGCGAAGATACACCAAACAGCAGAAAATCCTAGGACTCACCTTGTATAAACGGTCACCTCAGTACTACGAGAAGCTATTATCGGATTTTACCCTACCGTGTCCAACGACCAATCAAAACTTGCTAGAAAAATTCCCCTGTGAACCGGGACTCATTGCGATCGTTCTCCGTAAATTAAAAGAATTTGGAGCGAATATGCAGGAGAGAGATAAGTTCTGTGTATTACTGTGGGATGAAATCCAACTAATGGTGCATGTCCAATATGATAAGAAGGCTGACCTTCTTACTGGGTTTGAGGACTGGGGATATAGAAGGACAGATAAATTCGCTGAACATGCTCTCGTGTTTGTGCTTAGAGGCATTCATAATGGATGGAAATTACCCGTCTTCTATGGCTTCTGTGACCATCAAACAAATAAACCTGACGATGCGATGTATCAAGATAATTGTAAGAGCTGTAGAGGATGCAGGCTTCAAGCTTGTGGCAACAGCGTGCGACCAATTCTAGACAAATTGCGCCGCAATTAATGATTTGATTGACGCCAGTGATACCAGAAAGTTCAGGGATGGTGAAAGTAAGCGAGAATACTCATTAATCAGTGATATTTCAAGCTCGCAGGAAGTTAATTACCAAGTCGAATTCCTCTTTTGCAGAAAAAACGTTCGAAATATCTAATAGTGAGCTAATTCCAATTTATGATGGTCCTCATCTTTTGAAAGGCATTCGGAATAATCTACTAACAAAATACTTGGAGATGGGTGTGGAAGATCGAAAAAAAAAACCCTCATTGTCAACGGGGAAATTTGCTTCTTGGAATATCGTGGAAACGACATATGAAATCGATTGCAACTCGAGTACTTTGAGAAAGCAGATGCCAAAACTCACAGATCAACACATTTACCCTAAAAAGATGAATAAAATGAGAGTCAAACACGCTACTCAAGTTCTCAGTAACACAGTGTCCAGTTATATTAACGGGTTGTCTGCCATCGATGGTGAGTTTATCCCGCTTATTCGAAGTGTTATACTACTATAATAAATAATTAAAAGTGTATAAAGTTCATGAACTTCATCAGCTCCGAAGTCTGAGGTTCTAAGAGTCTGAGACTTTAGGACTCTGGAGGAAAAAAATGAGAATGACTAGTTGTTTATTTTTAAGATATATATTTTTCTTGTGTAAGAATTTTCATTGTCAATAAAATGAAATTGAGTTACTTATCATTTTTTTCTTCCACCTCCTCCTTGTCTTTCAAGCATTCTCCACGATATCGTGAGGAGGAATGATAGATAGTACATGAGCAGAATCAATTTTTGAAGTTTAGTTTATTCCGCGCGGGTAGATTTTCAAATTTGTTTGCCCTGCACGCCGGGAATTCCGCTGAACGTTTAGTCAGTAATTTGTTCACAACGAAGCATCGCAGAGAATACAACGGAAAAAACTGATGACGACGGCAGAGAAATAATATTCTTTTGTAGATAAGCATCCAGAGCTACGGAACTTCTGGCAAGGTAATTATTGTCTGCTTGAGAGGATTAATCACTGGAATGACACTGACATGAAACTGAAAAACGTGAGGTCAGGTACTGATTAAGAATTTGTTACGAATTCCAAAAATGCAGTCTTTAAAATTGTTTTTTTTTTACACTGAGATTCCTGCGAGATCTACAAGTACATGACTGTTTTGCTTTTTTCCTGCCGATTTGCTCAAAAACAGTCTCAGCGAAAGTATAAAGATTATTACCCTGAGTTGTCACTGTTTCAGGATCTCATTTGCTGGAACTCAATTGTGCCTGGAATCACAGAACTGGAAGATATTCATCACCAAGAGTTGCGATGTCAGAAAGAAATTGAATGAGAGGTCAAAGAGATTGAGAACGTTGGCTGAAGCGTAAAAAAACCAGAGAACAGAAAAAAAACTCATCAGGAATCAGAGAATGTTAGTTCAGGATGGTGAAGATCATGATGTTCTTTTGGCTATTTCAGCTGTGGAGAAAATAAAACGTTCATTTCCATCACTTTCTAATCATTATATTATTTTAACAAAACTGAATCCTAATATTGTTCGATCAAAAAATCAATAGTTATGACTAAATAAATTCCCATGGCTGATAAATTGTGATAGTGTCAATTTTTTTTCTACTTGAAATATTATTTCATCGCCACTGTCAATTCACTTTCATGGCTAAAAGATAAAATAATCGTTGAATGTTCATTTAGATGTGGAAATTCATGCAACATTACTGATTATATTGGATAAATAAGTTCCCCCATCAAGATCTCCATAAAATGAATTATTCCAGGTGACATTAAAACTCGTATTGGATTGATGAAAGTTCCAAGAGCCCTTGCCCAAAATACTGCCTATGCATTAAGTTTCTTCAATACATTATTTGATTCTATCAATGGCTCTTCTGAAGCATCTGGAGCTCCCTTGAGAACTCTCTTAACAGATCATAGTCCACATCTCAAATTTTGGAGGGAGGCCAAATCTGAACTGAAGAAAATGCGCTTTGTACATCCTGAAACAATGGAGGTGAGAACAATCCCATCTCTCAAGAATTGGTCGGTCACCATCGAAGGATTTGAAATTCTTTGGGCGGTTCTTCAATCACACGGTTTTACTCATTTGAAACCCCGACACGTGAATCAAGATTGCCTGGAGAATTTATTTGGGCTGGTTCGAACTATCGGATTGCGAAATATCACCCCCACATGTTGGCAGTTCGAGGGAGACTTGAAGTCAATCCTAATTGCCAATATAAGTAGCACTGAATCAGTAGGGGCCAATTGTGAAAACACCTGCGATGGATCATTGCTGTTCACCCTCCAGGACTACCTTGTTGATGGTACTGATGTTTGCCAACGAATGGACGGAGATGCAGAATCCGAAAATATTCTGCCACCTTCAAAATTACCGAGTGAAAAATTTTTCACTGAAGGTGATGTGATGGTTACAGACACGATGCTCCGTGCTTCTGATAGTATCGCAAAGAAGTTGGCATTACAATGTGATACTTGTCAGATGTCATTCTTTCGACCGACTGTTTCCAAGAATAAAAAATCCTGTTTTGATGAAGTCCATGAGAAAATTGAAAATCATTTGATGAAGACAATATCGTATGTCTGTCAGTTTCGCAAAATTAGTGAAGTGTTATTGAAGAAAGTTACGGAAGAAATTTCGAGTGATTGGGTTTTATGTGATCGCCATAAGAACGAGGTACACAAATCAGTCATCAAACTCATCATTGATGATTTTTTGACGCACTGGTGTACCATGATCAACCGTAATTTAACTGGGAAAACCGTCACATCACACAATTGTCCTGTTCTACAGAGAGCCACCGAACGATACAGGAATTATCATCAACCGACGAAGAGGTATTTCTGAAAAAATTATCTGTTTGAAAAAATTAAGATGTTATTGTACTTTAAAAGTTGAACAAAGTTTTCATTGCACGAAAGGAAACCTTGAATTTCCCGATTGTGACTGCCTGCTAGAAGCCCATAGGAATGTCCCATTATTGTTGCCCATTTATTATTGTGTGGTAATGCTCAAGAGCGATAATCGGTTGACATTGAAAGTTTGAATTTATTATTATCTTTTCCAGGTTGGGGCTGTTATCATCTTCATTTTTGTCGACATTTTTCCAAATTTCGGAATTAATTTATCGACTTTTCTGAAGTTTCAAGAATAAGCTGAATCGAATCTTCTAGACAGTGCCACGATATATTGT
Source organism: Diachasma alloeum (assembly GCF_001412515.2). Taxonomy (NCBI): domain Eukaryota; kingdom Metazoa; phylum Arthropoda; class Insecta; order Hymenoptera; family Braconidae; genus Diachasma; species Diachasma alloeum. Next base: position 83,770 of record NW_021680556.1, read on the forward strand.
TTAGTCTTTAACTGGAGAACACAATGAATCTCATCGACGACAAAATAAAACCATTGTTTAAGTATTCTAGGCAGGCAGTAAAATGATGTTTGGTAATTCAGCAGGTTAAATTATAATATTCTTAATAATACCATCAACGCTGGGCAATTGATTAATATACTCAATTGTTGTACACGCGAAAAAAATTCCAAAACTGGTAAATAGATATTCATTCGTGGTATTTCTGGGATTTATTCGTGCCACATTACATTAAATTCACCTAAAAAACACTGGAGTTATTTTTATTTATGATTTTTCGTTTTCGATCAGGTTCTCATCAATTTCTGCTCCCAAGAACATCAGATCAGAAAAATAAAGCCACTGGGACACATAAACGAAATTGGTGCCCCGACTTATTATCCGCGACAAAATATCCGCGGAATAATATCCGCGGCAAAAATAACCTTCCGCAGAAATAACTCTGTAACAAAATATGCAATGTTCAGCTGGTCAATTAAAAACATGATTGGCTGACCACCCCCCCTTCTCCTTCCCCCGCCACCGCAAGGGAAGGCATATAAGGACTACCCCTAGACATCGGAGCTGATAGCCCTGAAGATGCAGACTGCAATGTTTGCGAAACGTCGGCGCAACGCTGAATCCAAACGCGGCATCCATCCGGAAGCCACAGATTTCATTAATCATGGCCGCGAAAGCCTCAAAACTAAGATTGAACGCCTCCACGGAGCGGCTATTCTTGGGTCGGTGAATTTATTCACCAAACTTAGGAAGTCCTTGCACGTCCAACTGTGCTCCCTAACTTTTTTAAAAAGGTGCCGTGACCATCAAGTGGTACCGAAATTCCTCCGTCTGAGGAATCCTGTCCCATCGAAGCAGGCAAATGCCATCCTCCGCCAAGCTTCGTTGAGATTGGTCAAGGAGAGAATAACGGCGGCTAAAAAGAACCTGGCCCGTCTCTCCAGACAGCTTCTCGATCTCCACCTTCTTCTGGCTCAGACGTTGGAGTCTCAGCGGTGGGAGACTCTCGATCGTGTTACACACGAATAAGCAGTCCGAACAGCTGAGATGAGAACGGAGAGTCAGAAGGGTAAGTTCAAGAAGCTGATCCCCCAGGAGAAAGTCCCAACCCTCACTCACACTGTGAAGAATCTGAGTAAATTTGAACTCAGTGAAGCACAAGTGTCTGTGTTGGCGAAAAGACACAACTTCGTTGTTGCCCCTAAAAAGATCCCCACCGCGGAAATCATCAGTCGTACCGAGACAGCGATTTACCATCTTCCTCAGGAGACCAGCAATGAGATCCGGAGGCAGTTGTCTAACATCCTCCACAAGGCCACTCCCCCTGGTGACAATATCACCAGGGAGGAACGCCTCGCACTGCGTAGTCTAAAGGAGAATAATGATCTGATTATTCTTCCGGCAGACAAAGGCAATGCCACGGTGGTTATGGATAAAGACGACTACTCCGGTAAGCTCAGTACGATGTTGGGTGACTCCAGAGTTTACGTTAAACTTAGGAAGGACCCTACTCGTACAATTGAGCGAAAAACTGCTGATCTGCTGAGGAAGGCTGGTTTCTCGGCTGACCTGACAAAATTCCTCACTTCTAAAGAATCCTTTCCTCCTAGACTCTATGGACTCCCCAAAATCCATAAAGAGTCTGTTCCTCTCCGTCCCATTGTCAGCAACATTGGAGCGCCAACTTACCAGCTGGCCAAGTTTCTCACGAAACCACTCCAAAAGTTGACTGGCCTGAATGGTTCATACATTCAGAACTCACTGGATTTCGTCAACAAACTGAGAAATCTCCGGACTTCTCCAGATGATATCCTAGTGAGTTTTGATGTGGAATCACTCTTCACTAACGTCCCAATCCCAGAAACCTTGGAAATCATCAAGAAATCCAACAACATCTCTTCCCAATTCCTTCCCCTGATTGAGCATTGCTTAACTTCTACATACTTTCAGTTCAAAGGAGAGTACTATGAGCAGAAATCGGGAGCGGCAATGGGGTCTCCCATTTCCCCGATTATTGCAAATATATTCATGGAACACTTCGAGAACGAAGTATTGAAGTCAGCACCTCAGAAACCTACTGTATGGTTCAGGTATGTGGACGATACCTTTGTCATCTGGCCACATGGAAAGACTGCTCTAACTGAATTCCTGGAGTTCTTGAATACTCAGCACGTGAGCATCAAGTTCACTATGGAAATTGAACAAGATAGATGTCTTCCATTCCTAGATGTCCTGGTTCGACGCAACGAGGACGGCACTCTAGGCCACCAAGTATATCGCAAGCCAACCCACACAGATAGGTATCTCAATGCTACCTCCCATCACCACCTCTCCCAGAAGAATTCCGTTAGCTCCCTAATGTATAGAGCACTGACAATCTCTCAACCCTCCAACGTTGACAGTGAAGTTGAACATCTTGAGATAGCTTTGACCAAGAATGGATATAACATCCAACAAATTCGGAAGGTCAAGCAGAAGCTACAGAGCAAGCTCTCATCTCCCGAAGAGGAGACTAATCCTGAGGAAAANGCAAGCCAACCCACACAGATAGGTATCTCAATGCTACCTCCCATCACCACCTCTCCCAGAAGAATTCCGTTAGCTCCCTAATGTATAGAGCACTGACAATCTCTCAACCCTCCAACGTTGACAGTGAAGTTGAACATCTTGAGATAGCTTTGACCACGAATAGATATAACATCCAACAAATTCAGAAGATCAAGCAGAAGCTACAGAGCAAGCTCTTATCTCCCGAAGGGGAGACTAATCCTGAGGATAACCAGGAAAGACCAAAAGTGGCCCTCCTCCCCTATCTGAGAGGCACAACAGAACGCATAAGTAGAGTACTTGGCAAACATAACATTCGAACGATCTTCCAGCCTCCAAAGAAGATCGGACAGATGCTGCCAGGTGCAAAGGATCCAAGACCACCTCTGAGCACACCAGGAGTGTACGAGATCCCCTACTCATGCGGGAAAGTGTACATTGGAGAAACCGGGAGGAAGATCAGTACACGGATCAAGGAACACCAGCGGTGCTCCAAATACGGTCACTTAGAACAGTCTGCCCTGGCTGAACACTGGATGGACACTGGACATACTATCCAGTACGACCAAGCCAGAATGTTGGCCAAATCTCAAGGGTATTTCGAAAGGAAATACCGAGAGGGTTTGGAGATCCCTAAAAACCCTAACAACCTCAACAGGGACAGAGGATATCAAGTGAACCCCATTTGGAAAACCGTCCTCCCGGTTTTTAATTGACCAGCTGGTCAATTAAAAACATATGATTGGCTGACCACCCCCCCCTTCCCCTTCCCCCGCCACCGCCAGGGAAGGCATATAAGGACTACCCCTAGACATCGGAGCTCATAGCCCTGAAGATGCAGACTGCAATGTTTGCGAAACGTCGGCGCAACGCTGAATCCAAACGCGGCATCCATCCGGAAGCCAAAGGAAACAAAATTTGTTGAATATTCACTCATGAAATGTTGGTTTAGAACTTTGTACGTAATTTATTTGAAAATTGTTGTTTTTTTGTTGTAATAAACATGTCTTCTTAAAATACATTGCCAATTTACTTTGTGTGTCCACGACGTCAACTGAAACTGACGGTAATTATTTCATTTCCATGTTGGTTTAGAACTTTGTACGTAATTTATTTGAAAATTGTTGTTTTTTTGTTGTAATAAACATGTCTTCTTAAAATACATTGCCAATTTATTTTGGACGGTTAATTTTGCGGTTATTTTGTTGGAAGGTCATTTTTGTCGCGGATATTTTGTCGCGGATATTTTTTCAGGGATATTTTGACGCGGATAATAAGTCGAGGAACCACGAAATTGAACTCTTTTGCGGCCTTCTTTGTCGACCTGTACAGGAACTCAAACTTCTCAGCAAGTTCAGCAAATTTCCTCCAAGCACAGTATGCTATCAAGGAATGAAAAATAAAAGATAAAACGACAAGTAGGTACAAGTTCATATTGGATCAACAAAATGAGTAGGGAAGTGGTGAAGAAGATAAGTTAATTTTATATCACAATTAGTTTTTGAAAAATGTCTCTGAATTCAAGGTAGATAGTGAAATTTTTACACATACCTCTTTCATAGAACAAAATAAATGCTACAAAAAAGGTCTCTATGAAAATTGCAGTCTATTTATCGAAGACTCACCCTGAAAATGAGTTGAATCATGTTCTTTCACCACTTCGCTACTGAATTATCTCCGGAAAGATATAAATACTGATAACTACCAAGCAAAGGGGGGTTTAGTGCCATCCCAATCTGCTCCCATGTCTTCATCATTTGCATGTCGAAGTTTATAACTTTACTCCACGTTATCCATGCTTCTGGGCAATTCTTCACCAAAGCAATCAATTTTTTGATTCCCAAATCCATGGTAACGATGAGTTTCGTCTGATTTGAGTGCGGAAACCAATATCGTCAATCGTGTGCAACAGAAAAGACGATTTTCTTTTGTTTTCGTTTCAGTCAACGTCCCGTGGACACTCATTAGTATAGTGTTTCAATGGGTTCTGTTTTTGCAACAATAATCGGGGACATTGTTGGTTACGCAGTTATCACATAAAAGATATCAATAAAGCCAGTAAACATTTCCTATAAATGTGTCTGGGAGATTTAAAACTTCAAATTTTATAGACTGCATCCCTACGCTACCGGTAGAGGATTATTCAGTTGTCTAGTGCCATCTGGGGAAGTCATGTTAACGGGGGATCTCGGGAGCGAATCAGGAGAGAGAATACATAGAAATATGCCAGTGTTTACCGTTTAGTCTTACGTCAAAGTGGCGCTAAGATTTCAAGAGACTGAGAAATTATAATTATAATCTCAGATTATTTTGATAAAGACGTGAGTTTGCTTTCCTTCCAACACTAATCGTAATTGAGAGCTTTCAGTGTCAAGATGAATCCATCAGAAAGATGGAGACTAATCAGATGTGTCAGGAATTACCCAGTGTTCTGGGTCAACGGTGTCCATAGGTACAGCAGTGAGAACAAAATATTCTGGCGTCTCATAGGTCGGCAATCAAATCCACCCTTGACGGGTAGTTATTCAATTAACATAAAAAATATCTGCTCATTAATAACCATAGACTGAAGCATCATTGGATCGTCTTCAGGTTTACAGACATGGTCAGCATTCGAAGCTCTCAGAAAGGAATATCGGGAACGTCATGGAAATCCAGAAGATGAAGACATTGAGTTCAACGACGAATGGAGATTTTTGGATGAACTCGAGGACAATGATGACGACACAGCCTCAATAACATCGTCAATGGGGGAAGATCAGGAGCGATACCTCATCGAATGCGAAGACGATTAAGTCTGAGATAATCAATCGACTTATTAATTAATTCAAAATTATTCATCTGTCAAATATATTAAATTATTACTGTAGTAAGACATTTCATGAGAAAATATGTAGATATAATTTTTTTTCAATTTGTTCAATTACAAGGTTTTTTTTTACATTATCTCCTAAACCAGAAATTATCTCTATCTACCATAGCCTCTGTTCTGAATTTTTGCCTCCATATATAATAGGACAGATCGAAATCTACTACATTCACTTGAATGATTTAACTTTTCCCTCCACCTTGAACACATGCGCAGACGGGTGACTGTAGCGCCATCGGTTTGAGAACTAAATCCCCCCATCACCCATTTCAATGGAGTTGGACCCCCCTGTGTACCATACAATGAAACAATATGACACGGAACAAGGTGGCGCCCCCAGAGGTAGCGGGGGCATATTTTTTTAAATTCAAATCTCTAAACTGTTGTGAAGTTTACCTTACGCGAGACTTACTACATAATGTAATCATCGAGAACGAGACGCGAAGTATAATTTCCAATGTTTCGAATATTTCGTATGAGCGGCTATAAATATTGCTGTCCAAATTTCAAGTTGATATCTCCATTTTTGCACAAGCTAGAGTGTTTACAAAGTGTTTCTATGAAAAAACGGGAATATCTCAAAAATTTTATCTGAAATGGTATATATGTTTTGATCAATATATACAGAAGGCATCGAAACGAATGTTTTGAAAAAAGGAAAAGTGAAATCGGTCGCGTAGTTTTGAAGATATTCTATGTAAACGATTTTCAGAAAGTCAAATATCTCCGAAACTATTGATGCAATTGAACCCACTGTCAGGGTTATCACCGAAAAAAATGTGTAAAGTATTAAAATATCCTCAAGTCAAATAAACCCACGAATTCACTGGAAAAATAACTCAGTCTGAATGAACGCAGGGTTATTAACCCACTCACCCCCTGTGTTTCCGGTTGTGTGCCGTCAGAAATTCTGCATGTATATTAGTGTACCTCGTGACGTGCTAAATATTTTCAAGGAATGGCACATGCTGTGCGTGGTTACAGTTGTATGAGTGTGGTTATGGGGTGCTGGCGGTATAATGAATAATTCTTGGACACGCGCATAGAGGCGTGTATTATTTCATAGCCATTGTGATATAACTCACCTGAAATCCTTCGCTCGAACCCAACTCAAGGCTTTTACCGGTGGAAGGAGGAGGCGAAGGGTCTTCTATGTTCCGAGAATGTGTCATATACATGCCTTTAACGACAAACCTAGTCACTTTACGCTTTATGGACTTCACACAGAGTACATGTCACTACATTATTTTTTAAATAAGTCTTTTTTTTATTTTTCACTCCGTGATGAAGACACCGTCCAGCGGAATGCTGAAGTTGAGTCCCTTTGCGAGGAGCCTAGTGAACGTTTTTTATGAACATACCGGGAGAAATGCTGTGATAAAATTTATAATATTACTTCATCGAAGTTTTCCGCTAGAAACTGGAGAGGCCAAATGTCTTCTGTAACCTCTACACTGTTGGGAAATTGCTCTTGAAATTTCAACTGAAAAAGCTCGAAATTTTTAACAATGACCAAGTTACATGAAATTTCTGTATATTTCTTAGTCAACTTAATATTCAAGTAATTCTCGACTTTCAGATCCATACAGTACTGAAAAACCTCGAAAATTTTCAAAATTCAGGCAACAACTTTTCTGAATTCTCAATCTATTGAAAATTGAATTATCGGTAATGTTCAATTCTCACGATGAGTTTGGAAATTCAAGCTTTCTTTGAAAAATCAATGATTGTTCATCATGAAAAACCCAATTTTTTTAAATTTTCAAGATAAATGAGAAACTTAGTGAACGCTTTCATTTCAAATTAAATTCAACCCCACAACCCACAACATCGAAAATTCACATGACGCTGTGACTGAAACTTCAAGAAATTTCTAACAGTGTGCCTCTGGAGAAGTTGAAAGTTGTAGAAATATATATAATGTGGGTGGAATATTAAATTTGTACGGCTCGATTAATTATCATCACATGGTTATAAAACCTTATAACCTGAATCTATTAATTTTTTTTAATCATCGGTTTTATTTTATTATATAATTTTACGAACCATTAGTGATAAATAAAAGTTCCATTTCAAATACAATGATTTTTCCATTGATTATCTCGAATACATTCAGTGAAATGGAGCGACGATTCCGTAGCAAAGTGATCAAGGATAAGTGGCCTAGTAGGAATCCCATCCTTCGCGGATTCACTACTGCCTTCTCCTTAGTCATCCAATTTGACGGGCGAAATTTGAATGCATTCAACTCTAAATCCATTCTAGCGCGCTTGACATGTACATTGACTCGTTGAATCAATACTAAGAAGAAAAAATGTTTTGTTCATAATAAATCGTAATAATATGGTTTGAACAATCAAGTTCTTGAGGCCATATCCGTTATCATCATTGTGAGCGTTACACATGTATGACTTCAACAATATTTTTCCCTGCCACACGAACATAATTCTTCGCTCAGTGAAATCTCACCAAAAAAGAAGACAGTGAAGCTGAATGTCAAAGTTGAATCTCTTTGCCGGAGTCTAATGAACGCATCGCTTTTCATGAATATACCGGGAGAAATGTGATGACGAAATTTATAATTTAACTTCGTCGAAATTTTCCGCTAGAAACTGGAGAGGTAAAACATTTTTGTAAGTTCTATCTCTGGAAAAGTTGAGAGTTGTAGAAATATATATATAATGTGGATGAAATATTAAATTCGTACGGCTCAGTTAATTATGATCACATGTCTATGAAGCTTTATGACCTGCATTCATTTATTTTCTCTAATCATCGATTTCATTTTATTATACAATTTTACGAACCATTTGTCAGAAACAAATGTTTCATTACAAATACCATGATTTTTCCATTGATTATCTCGAATACACTCGGAGAAATGAAGCGACGTTTTCATAGCAAAGTGATCATGGAAAAGGCGCCTAGTGAGAATCCCATTGTGGGAATCCCATCCTTCACGGATTCACTACTGTTTTTTCCTTAGTCGTCCAATTTGACACGCGACATTTGAATGCATTTACCTCTAAATCAATTTCAGCGCGCTTGACACGTACATTGACTCGTTGAATCAATACTAACAAGAAAAAATTTCGTTAATAATAATTAGTTACAATAACTTCTTGAACAATTAAGTTCTTGAGCAATCGAGCAATCGAGTTCGATATTTTTTCCCGCTACACGAACTCAAAATTCTTCGCCCAGTGAAATCTCACCAAAAAAGAAGACAGTCAAGCTGAATATTGAAGGTGAATCTCTTTGCGAGGAGCCTAATGAACACATCGCTTTTCATGAATATACCGCGACAAATGTTATGATGAAATTTACAATTTTACTTCGTCGAAGTTTTCCGCTAGAAACTGGAGAGGCAAAACGTTTCTGCAAGCTCTGCCTCCGCAAAAGTTGAGAGTCGTAGAAATATATACATATAATGTGGCTGGAATATTAAATTTGTACAGCTCGGTTAATTATCATCACACGGCTATGAAACTTTATGACCTGCATCGCAACAGATGCTGAGGTTATTTGTACATCGGAAGGTTGTGTACTTGAGGATTTTGTTCTCAACGTTTTACTCGATTTTTCGGTACCTCCCTCTTGCGCTTTATTTCCGGATTTTCCGAGAGGTTTTCCGATGGTATTTGGAGAGGAAAGTATGTGACTCTAGTTGTAGAGATACATGGGGAGGGTACATTCAGACATGTGTAGGTCTATCATAAATCTCAATTACCTTCAGCTGAAGGCGCATTTATTCCACCGGCAGAGAGAGAAAAATAGCAAGAACTGGAATACTATTTCTTACTTTTTTTTCAATTCTACTTTGAGAGGTGCTCGTAAACGATTCTGATGATGTTTGCTATCATGGTTGGGTACTTAGTTTTAAGAGTTACCACCGATGGCTCGTATTTTCCTCAAACGCGCTTTTAGTTTGAGTTTAATGGGAGATGACGGAAAAACTGCACACTCGTTTCAGAAGTATTTTTTGAGGGCATTCCTGAGAAATGTGTAACGATAAAACTGGATGTTGAAAAGGCAACATCCAAGGATTTCTGGCTAAATTCAACTGAATAAAAGAGAAACATTCTGCATAGGCCTCTAGCATACCCGTACGCGTTCAAGTTACGGGACTAATTAGTTATGAAAAAAAGAACGGAAGATGAGAACAAACAGACAAAACAGAAGAATGGATGGGTGGAGAGGATGCGTGGGGATTGTGAGTGGAGTAAATTTCACTAGGAATTTACTTTTCATTCTCGCTCACTGTAGGCGATGTTGTTAGAGAGGGAGTTTTTATTTTTCATCGAAGATTGAGTGCAACTGAGTAATTCTCAATGGCATCATGTTCTGCTCGACACTTTTTTTCATTTTCGGAGTTTATTGAAATATTATTGAATTTTATCGAGAGCGGGAGAGGCTCCCTTCCCAAAATTCCATTACAATCACATGCTGATCAGTTGTTTGAGCCACAATATTTCAGGGAATCATGACATATTTTCTTGTCCAAAAATTAAAAGAAATTGTGGAGCAAGATGTTACATAATATTGAATACTTAATAAGTACAATGATGAATGACTCTTGTACGACCTTTTGATCGTACAAGAGTGCCTGTCCCCATACAGAAAATTTCCTACATAATTCTTGTAATTCTTTCCTAATTCCTGGAAAGCAATTTTGCAATTTTTATTCTTAATTGTCATTTCAGAATGTTTGAGGAATGCTTCGCTTCTTAAGGATATCCGAGTAGTTCAGACAATGTTTTCTGCGGGAAATCCCCTTCATAGTTTATGGAATAGAATAAGAGTATTTTTTATCAACTTCAGTTTCAGAAGATTTTTTCAAGAAAACGCTTTTTGAATAAATGAAATTGAATACATTGCGTCTATAAGACCTGTATACTCCCACCTGTAATCCAATGGTTCATAGTCTTAGAGCATTTTCACATAACCGATATGACTTTGTTTGTTTATTTGTTCGTTAAAAAGTTAGAGGAAAATTACCGGACAAGTCAAGTAATCGTGGAGCAAACTCGATTTTCAGTACTATTTCGCCCTATATCGGGGAAAATGTGTGAGACGAATAGTGCATTTTTCTCCGTTGGCCTGGCAAAATTTACTAAACGTGAGAGTAATATGTGATAAAACTGTAAAATTTATCCTGCATCCTATCAAAAATGTTCCCAGTGAACGTGAATGATTGCTCAATATTGCGTATAATTTTTTTGTAACGGAGAATAAATTTTTATCGGATGTTTTCGGTACAATTTCACTTCCTTTCGTCCCCATGCCCTTCAGATGGGTGTAAGAAATAGTATTTTTCCAGGCTGCTGCAATGGGGTTTTTTACTCATGTGGCGTTGGCGTCCGAGCCGAACCCGCATAGAAAAAAAATATAAGCCAAAACTTATAAGTGAGATATAGTGATTTTGCCGGAATTATATCTGGAATATATACGCCTTGTATACCAGGTATATGCTAGGTATACCCGGTGGCATATATGTACACACATATATCTAACATATATCTCAAATATTGCATTTTTTGCCGGAAAGTATACCACATATAAGCGGTTATAAGTAGTTATATTTCTGTATATAAATTTTTTCGATGTGGGAAGGCGAAGACTAGCCAACCACGGGAGTAAGAAACCCCATTGTAGCAACCTAGTACAAGATTTTTTTGTAGTGATTTTCAAGTTTTCGAGTTTGGGAAGTATGCAATACCAATTCCCAGACGAGAAATCGTGAGAAGCAGTACAAAAAAAAATATCCTACCGGTGTGGGAAATTTGACTCTACTGGAGGATAATTTTGCATCCATACACTGTTAGGAAATTACTCCTGAAATTTCAAATACAAAATCTTGAAATTTTTAACAATCACTGATTTACACGAAATTTTTATGCATTTTGTTATTGAAAAATCAGTTACATTCTGGAGCATTCAATGGAAATGCAATTTTTAAGGCCACATGATAATGAAAATTATTAAATAATTTGAAAATTCAAGCAACAATTTCCTTGAATTTTCAATCCACTGAAAATTCAGTTGGATCTGGTGTTCAATTTCCGCAATGAATTTGAAAATTTTGGATGTCAGCGAAATATCAGAGATAATCTAACCTGGGACACCCAATTATCATGAATGTTTAGCCTGACTGAGAAGTTCTATGAACGATTTGATCTTGAATTGAATTCAAATTCACAACATTGAGAATTCAAGTGCAACTATTGCTTGATTTTTTTTTTAATTCCAACAGTGTAGACATTTTTTTTACCGAACGAACTGTAAAATATTCTCCACCACCAGGTATTTTTTCCTTAAATTACATTTCGCTCCACGCTTACCTTTCGTACAGTAAAAGTTTCCACAATTTTCTAGGTAATTTTTATCCAACGTTTCTCTCCGCGAATGAAGTTCTCACTTATTTTGACGACTAAACAAGAATCTAAGAAACACACATTGAATAACCTGACGTTGGCCACGCAAAGAAAAACGTCATAAGATATTTTGCAACAGAGTTGAAATTCAAAAATTTCTACCGAAAACTACAAACTTTTCCCCTCCGTAAGAGAGTGTAGCCAAGCCACACCGAAGTCGCATTGAGCCTGCCCCCGCTAGCTCACCGGGACATGCCCAGAGCATATCCCAATTTCCACTAGGATAATTTGAAGATTCTCTTCCACAATTTCACCCTCCATGAACTCTCTTCCCCCTCCCCCGGCGATAAAACAATTTTTCATTGATTCAAAACCTCATCTCCATTTATCCCTCCATTCTCTTTGTGGCGAAAATTATTTCACGCATCAATAGGTAAAGAGCCATATCAAATTCCCGCCGAATATCTACCCCTATATGAATCTAGAGTGGCTTTACGCATAATGAAATTTTCCACCCAGGGTTGTATTGTACACCGCTCATGTTATTTCTGAAGGGCATGAAGAGATCATTAAAGCTTGGGCTTGCACGCTATCCACATCAAAGTGGAATATAAATGATAGATGTATAACCACCAGCTAATCGAGAGTGCTACGTAAATGTTCAGTGAATGGAAAATAAACCAGAAATATAGAACGAATCACACACATTTGAATGTAAAAATACTCATGGATGAAGATAGCGAGAGAGAGAGAGAGAAAAAAGAGAGAGCGTTGATATAAGTGGAACCAGCATAAAATGAAAATCCACCCGGAGGATATATTTTAATAAATACGCGCGCAGAGTTACGCCTGCGATACTCTCAACTTTCACCATAAATTTATTTACCTCTACTATGGATATCGCTAAAGTTTCGTCAAGGAAAAGCGTCGTTGCCTCTTTTAACCCCTCCCACCTACTCACTCACTTCCTCCCCTTTCCGGCCGCTTTTTCCTCCTTCTTGACATTTCCTTTTACCCTGTCTGGTCTCGTCCTTATATCCACCCAGCACGCCAGATACTCTACTTTTCACAACATTAACCCTTTTTCTCTCGTCTTCACATTTCCTCGGGTTTCTTGTGCTCGGAATTATCATCTTAGTGAGGGATATTTTTCATTCATTTAGCTCGCTAACTCGGGGGCTGTATCTCTTCTTGCAATAATCCATTTGTTTCGTGTAAAAACGAAATATTTATTCGATATTGGTTCGTGAAGAATCTACGCGATATTTGGGACTATTGTTTACATTTGGTAATTTATACTGGATTTCACAAAGTTGTGTTGAGGGAAAAAATTTGCTTGGCCCAAAAACTATATGTTTGACGTGAGGATATTTGATGAAGTCGAGTAGATGTACTTGAGGGAAATCAACCAACTTGATAGAAGGCAATTCAACCCTCGATCACTCGCTGAATGAGTGCCGCGCCACTTTCTTTTTTTATATTTTAGCGTATTTGTTGACAAGAATATTTTAAAACATGAGACCCTTCTCGGGCTACTTGAGTTGAGATGCCTGGGAAAATTGAGCGATTGAAAAAAAATTATTTACCTCAAATAAATATGTTTCAGATGTTAAAATTTTTTGTCTTAGTGTATCAGTGTAAGACTGCCACATGAACTACAATTTTTAATTTTTCAACTAAAACTTTTTTATATTTCTCAGACTTCAGAGATTGAAATTGCACTGTTAGAAATTATTTGAAAATGAAGTAGCAGATTAATTTTAATATTCTTTATTCAGAACCCATGTCGAAATTGACGATGGGGGTAGGGTTTTACAAGGCTTCGGCGAAGGCTAAACCAGCTTGGACTCATGCTGAATTTGACCATGAGTTTCGGAATTCAATAAAATTAAATCTTAGATGATGGATGATCATTGAATTTTCAATGACAATTTGAATTTTCACACCCATCGCGAAAATTAAACATTACATTGAATTGAATTTTCAAGAGTTTCTTTTCATCGTTATTTTACATCGCATCGACCCGGTTAGGGTATACCGCGATGATGATCAAGACTTTAAATGGTTACATCGCACCATTTTACCCGGCGGGATTTGAACTCGGAACCTTTTGCATGTGAGGCAACGAAATTACTCACTACGCCAAGCCCCCGGAAATTTTCAAGAGATTAAAAAAAAAATCAGAGGAATAGTTGCCTGAATTTTCATGATTTCCAGTCATTTTCATTGTCGTATGAACCTGAGAAATCAAATTTCATTGAATATTCAAGAACATTGACTGATTTATCAATAATAACCCGAGTGGAAATGCCGGTCAAGTCCTGATCAAGTTTGGATTAGGTTAGACCTGACCACTGATCAGGTATTGATCAAGTTGACGGATCCGGTCTTGATCAGACATGTTACGCCTCTGACCAATCCGGATTTGATCAGGACGAATGGATCCGAACTTGATCAAGTCAACTGTATGAAAACCGGATAACCTGTCTGTCAGTATCAATAACAATCATCAATGATAATTAATCCAAAACAAAATATAATTCAATTCTTTCACCGTAGGCCGCCTCTCTTAATGAATTTCTACTGTTATTACCGCTGAAAAAGCTTATTATTTTTTTACCGATGCTGGGAATCGAACCGGGGACCCTATGATTGCTAATCCTATGCCCTAACCACTACGCTATCGTGCTATTACTATTGGGTAAATTGTACATTGCCTATGTAATTTGTATCGGGGTATTCGTTAAATTTACGATTATTCCTGATCTCGCGGANTCTCTTAATGAATTTCTACTGTTATTACCGCTGAAAAAGCTTATTATTTTTTTACCGATGCTGGGAATCGAACCGGGGACCCTATGATTGCTAATCCTATGCCCTAACCACTACGCTATCGTGCTATTACTATTGGGTAAATTGTACATTGCCTATGTAATTTGTATCGGGGTATTCGTTAAATTTACGATTATTCCTGATCTCGCGGATGTGCGTGTGTATTCTCAGAGATAAAATATGTTCAATTAAATTTTTATTTATTTCATTAATGAATAATAATAATGATAATAACAATAACACTAATAAATAAATAGACATTTGGTGATTTTTTTTTCAAGATCATTTGCGTATAAGGTTGATACTCCTCCAATACGTATTTACGGCATCATCATCCCTCCCTTTTGTACATTTGAGAAGGGCTGGCTGTTAATTAAATTGATTAATTAAATTAAATTGATTAAATTAAATTAATTTAATTTAATTCATTTTAATTATTGATAATGGCTGATAAAACTTAATTTGAATAGTATAATAATAGTTAATTAAATTATTTGAAAAACTTATTAGAATTAATGTCAGGTGGAGCGGATCTGAATCCGATGATTTTCTCTTGAATTGACCCCTTTCAAATGCCGATCAAGGACATCAAATCCGAATTTGATCAAATTGGGGTCAGGCAGCCGACCTCACGGTGAGATCGTGCCTATTTGATCAGAACTTGATCTGAATCATCCTGCAGTTTTTCGGATCCGATCTACTGGATTAAAACTCAGTCAGGTTCTCATCAGGCATCATCTGATCATGTCTACCTGATCAGAACTTGATCTGAACCCGCCTGTAGTTTTTCGGGTCCGATCTGCTGGATTAGAACTTGGTCAGGTTCTGGTCAGGCATCATCTGATCATGTTTATCTGATCAGAACTTGATCTGAACCCGCCTGTATTTTTTTGGATCCGATCTGCTGGATCAGAACTTGGTCAGGTTTTCATCAGGCATCATCTGATCATGTCTACCTGATCAGAACTTGATCTGAACCCGCCTGTATTTTTTTGGATCCGATCTGCTGGATCAGAAATTGGTCAGGTTCTCATCAGGAATCACCGGATCAGTTGAACCTTACAAAAACCTGATCAAGTTCTGATCGTGCTTCAGGTCGGCCTGAAGCAATTTCCACTCGGGAAGATCGATGGAAATTCCACATAAATTATTCGTTGTTAAAAATTTCAAGATATTTTACTTGGAATTTCGAGAGTAATTTTCTAACAGTGTGGGTATCCGTTTTTCTTAATTTTTATTGGATCGTGAGAAAATCAATTCCGATGAGATTAATCGAAGTACATTCCACGATATAAGTCTCTCTCTCTCTCTCTCTCTCTCTCTCTCTCTCTCTCTCTCTCTTTCCACCTTCGCTGTAAATAAAATCCCCGTCATCCGCCATAACTGATGCGAATTATATTATAGGAAATAAGTTGAAGAGAAAAGTATCGTCCCTCAGCATCGCATCGTTCCATCCTCGAGTTATAAATGGATGGTAAAGTGGGAAGGAAGGAGGAAACTAAGGAAAAATAGTCGTTGCTGAAGATTTATTTATAATTCAATCGAAGTTACCCTACATTCACTTACTAAGGCAGTGATAGTGTATTTAATTTTTCTCTCGCTCACGTACATATCCGTGTAGTTATAAACTACAACATTTATTATTTTCTTATTTTCCCTCGCATTTTTGCACACGCTACCTCTCTAAATTTGTCGACGTAATAATATGTTGGAAATGCTCCTGGGGCACGTACCCGACCCCCTTCCTTCTGTTGAGAGCTATATTTTTGCGCTTATTATGATTTTTTCTGAGTCTGCATTTCTACTGCAACACGTACCGTCTCGTTGAAATGTGCCTTTCAAAATGTTTCCCGTTATTTTTTGACAGACTAATAAATATTCTAAGAAAAACCTCACAATGTATAATAATTTTCTGTGAGAAATGATTTAAATCTTATAAAATTGGCATGATTACTATTTTTTTAGTGCCACAATTTAAAATATGTTGTCCGTACCATTTGTTCCCGGGATTATGGGAAAAATAATGAAAAAGCACCATCTCTGTTAGTTCTCTTGAATTATGGAGATTTTTCAGAGAAGACGAGCGTTGATATGCGCTCCACATCTTGTGGCACAGGATATTGATAGATAAGATTTTGTAGTAGGTAGGAGGGGAATCAGAATAATTCTCAAAATTAGTTGACAAGAAAAATTGACTGAAAAAATTGGATAGTCTAGAGCGGGATTTGAACCTGGGACCTTTCGATTATGCATCGGGTGCTCTCCCAATTTAATGGAAGGTCATAAAAGACAAAAAAAAAATCGCGAGGGTCACAGGGTGACACTGACACGGTTGAACGCGTTTTTGATTGAAAATTTTTTTGTTGTAGATTTTATTCACTGAATTTTTGCAGTTGTTGCAATTTTGTCAGAAAAAATTCAGTCTAAAAAATCTCCAACAAAAAAATTTTCATTAGAATTGAGTTTTATTGTTTTGAGGTTGTGAATATAATCATTGAATTTCAATGCGGGAATGGGAGGGCATGAATTGGTGTCTGAAGTATATGAGGCTTTATGAAAATGTTCGTATCTTAAAAATGAGTTGTTAATGTGTTAAATTTAGATTTCTTTGGTGGAAAAATGTCAGATTTACAATTGATATTGAATTAATATTTTTAGATTATTTGAAATTTTTGCATTCTTGTGCTTTTCATAAGGTACAACTGCTCTAATTTTTGGTTTCAATATTATTAGCTTTTCTATTGTAAAGCTAATGAGGGAAAGATCACTTTACTAACCTAATCGTGCGAAAATAATTTGATGTGCTTGAAGTTTTGAATGTCTGAAGTTGAATCTTTCGCATGTCTCAATGTGAGACATTCGGTAAATCTCGATTTGAAACTTAAATCTCTCAATTTGAGTCTTAAAAATCTCAATATTAAACCCTCTGAGTCTCAATTTGAGAATTTTGAAAGTTTGCACTTCAGAAGTTTGAATGGCTCAAATTGAGATTTGAAAGTCTCAAATTAAGACTTTCAGAAGGCTAAAATGGAGATTTTTAAATCTTAAACTGAGGCTTTCGAAAGTTTCACCTTGAGACTTGAAAATCTTCATTTGATCCTTTCAACAGTCCCAAGTTGAGGCTTCCAAAAGTCTCTTTGAATTCTCAAAATAAGGATTTTTTTTCTAGGTGTACCTCCCCCATGTCATGTTAAATTCGCATAGGCAATTGGCCCATTTACCAGTTATATTTCAATGCCGAAATGTACCAGATCCGTTATCTTAATGCTGTAATATAGCACCGTTCCTAACCTATATTGATACCGATCGCACAATTTGTCTTCGCCAGGAATCATAGCAAATAAAAAATGTCGAGATAGTAGACTCGTGAAGCGAAGAAAGCAAATTCTTCGGCCAGTAGTAAAATACTCATTCGACTTTTATTAGTTCCTTGATGGGACTTAAAGTGATATATCTACTGTGTTGAACATTTCTCCGAAGTTGTTGGGTGGAGTTAGAGGTGCGAAGCTAACAAATCGAGAAAACACAATCTCTCAAACTTTATTATGGTCACAGATACCCTAAAGTTTAAGTTTAGGGATACATCTGTAATTTTCAGGAATTCATCCTCAATTTTTTGATTCTATACGTAATTTTTGGGAATTATTGATACTAATTAGAATTACCCTGAACTTTCAATTTCTAAAATTGAAGGGTGCCATCCGTGTTTGGTAAAAAAAAATTACAAAATTTTTTTCATTTGCTTCACTAATGGAGAAACATGTATTAAGCCGTCCAACAAAATTTTGAACCAACAACCGGGACATCGAAAATGAGAACTCGAACATGATGGATATCCCGAACCGGTAGAGAAAGTAAGGCGGTTTTCATGAGTCCAATCATCCTGCGTCGAGTTTTTATGAAGCCCGCCTATCAAACAAAAGAGAATTGATTACTATTCTATGAAACATGATTGAACGAATCATAATTGTCCAAACTAAGTCAGAGGAAAGAAGAATAATTCTACTTTCTCAATATTGCATTTAGTTATGTTTTCGTCGAACAAAGTTGATTAGAATCAATAGCCAGAATTATGAGATTTTTTGACGTTAATAATAGGAGAATCTGAATGCAATATAGCGAAAATAATATTCGATTTCTTCTCTTTGAACAAATAACATTAATATCCAAATACAAAATTTCTGATGTGAATAAAAAGAAGTTGCAACTCAATATTTCAAATTACGTTTTACTTTTCAATTTGGAGCTGAAAATACGAGATGACAATATTCTAAGCGCAGAATTATATTGATTAGATGAACAATAGATTTACGCACATTTACCAAAATATCAACAAACATTAAATGCTAGAAATTCACACTCTATAGTTCTAACGGAATAAAATGTAATGATGATTAAAATCTTATTCAAGGATCATAGCAATTAGACCATGAGCAAATTTTTTTTTTATTTAAGGCATTTTAAACCCTTTGGTTTACTCCGCCATCTACCCTCTACCTAACCTTGCGGCTGTGGCTGACTTGCTACACTGCACCGCATTTGCTCCCGCAAGAGACGGAGGAAACCACAGAAAGCCTCCGTCGGTACAGTCGATTCCTCTATTAGGAACCTCTCGCTCGTCCAGAGCCGAGGTGAGACGGACCCCACCAGAATCCGCCCCAGGCGAGCCCCTCAACCCCCGTTACCGGAAGTTAAGGGTCCACCCCAGTCGAGATCCGAAGCCCAGCCACCCTTTCCAGCCCCCAAAAACCCGATCGGACTGGGATTCGAACCCACGACCTCCTATATAGTGGCCAAGCTGAACTAACGATTTAGCCACCGCGACCATTGAACGTCGGTACCATGAGCAAAGCATTTAAAGTAACATGAAAATTGAACAGCTAACAAATTGGGACATCGTATTCTCATCGGTGGTGTTGGTTCTTGTAATGACAATGCTTATAAACAATTAATTGAAAAAGGGGAGATCGAATCTGACCGAAAAAAGGCATCCCTGGTAGGAAGTGAAAAAAGTCCAAGGGTAGGCCGAGGATGGCCCAGTGCTGGCCAACATTGGGTCACCCTCGGCTAATCTTAGCCCATTCCTCATCTCCTACCAGGGATAATGAAAGGGCATCACACCCCGGCCCCAAGCAAAGATAGCTCGTAAAGACGAAAAATGCTCTGTGCCGCGCACCGACCCTTGAGAAAACATGGGATTAAATGAAATATCTCTCTTATTCATCCCCGTACCTCATTGTTTCTCACCGCGTTCAAATTTTACAATCATTCCTCAAATCTCCAATCTCTTTTCGATTTTTTTTTCTCCTAGACGGAGAAAAAAAATCCAGAAAACTCACTGTGCCAGCACGGTAAAATGGGCTCGTTTGGACGGATCCGGAAAAATTACCGTACCAGCACCGGAAAATTTTCTGTGGAGTACAAAAATTTTTCACGGTAAATCCGAGAAAAATTCCTGCAGTGCACGGCAGAAATTCCGGTGGTGGGATGGAAATTTTTCCGGGTTCGCCCAAATTAACCTATTTTACCGTGCTATCGCAGTAATTTTTTCTTCGTGTAAGGAGTGAAATGTTCAATTTAATCACAATTCCTAGAGTTCGTGCATAAAACTCATTTTGTTTATCATTTTGTTTATCTTCATCAATGTTCACCATGTGTCTGAAAAAAACAGAAACTTTCTAAGTGAACATTGAACAATGACATTTTTCAAGGGCATACATTGCAACCTTAAGGATTTCACACTCGTTGAATGTTAGCATATCGTAGATCCCTAAACACAAAACCTTTTGTATCTCTATGATAATTCAACATTTCACATCTTTTTTCAACACTATTCGAAAAAGAATGAATCTGGTGGTTGCACATCATATTGTCCAAATTGTTTTTCCGTGTTTTTCTGAATCTGCATAAAAATAGAACAGTATCACAATGGTTTATGATATTTTAATTAAATAAACTTTATTTTAATCGAAATGATGGATTTTTAAATAATGGATTTATCCGACCAGGTCGTAATAAAGGCTTTATTCAAACTTGAATTGGGTTTTTATTTATTTTTTCTATTGAAACAATTTCATTTGAATGAATGTGTGGGTGTCCTCATGAAAAGGACCAAATTTGTCGATATGGAGTTACGTATACATCGATAATATTGATAACATTTCGCACATTTTAAGGCGAAAATTACATTGCATTTTCTTCCAATGATAAAAATATAGATACAGTTATCGATCTTTTTTTTCTCTATGATCTCTAAAAACAAAATTTTTTTTCTCAGTTTTAACTGAACATTTCATTTCCGTTTTGCAACTCCATTTTTCCAAAATTATCCGAAAAAGAATGTGGGTGGTTGTATTATCCCCTAGGAATCCAAACTGTTGTTCAAATAATTTTTCATTTTACGTGTTTATAAATCTGAATGAAAGGAGAAACAATATCCCAACTCTGAGGGAATTTTGTCGCCATGAGACTTGGTTTCTCTCCACAGGTGTTGCTCCCATGGGTATCCACATATAGAGCTGAGTAGCTCCCAGCCCTTCCCAATATCAATGTTTGTTCCCCCTCGGAAACTCTCATTTCCACCTCTTACCTTGTTTGAGTAAAGCCAAATAAGAAAATTAATGGTTGCTTCTTCGAAACACGGAAGAAAGGAAAATATATTAAAACACATTCTTATGAGCGTTTATTCCAATATGTCGGTCCAAGTTTGTTCTTTATTGAATTTCTTTTTGTACATACACATTGCCTGAGTACTTTCTGGCAGCATCAACTGAACAGAATAGTACCGATATTGCGATTTTGTATTGGCTTTTGAGATGCGAGAAGTTCACTCTAATTTATGATTATCCAATTGAAATCGTCTCCAGAAATTGACTAGATCCATTTTCTCAAAGTTGCCTGAAAAATCGAATATTCGTTTTCACTTTGTAGGATGATTAAATTTTCAAAATTTTAAAATGAAATAGAAATCTGAAACCTCGAAAAATGAAAAGGAAGAGATCTAATGTATTCACGAACGAAAAGAGAAAAACCGAATTATCGGTGATTCATCGAATCAAACGATGAGGCTCTTAATACACGAGAGACAGGACTCGCTCTCTTTCCTCCGGTGGCCACCGAACAGATAAGTACAGTGACAGTTGTATATTATGGGTACCCAATTTCGATTTTGATAATTTCTCGAATATTCCATATTCAATGAGAAATTTTTACTGTCACTGGTCTCAGTGCAACCTTTTTTCTCTGAGACGAATAATTTATAATTGAGGAAATGAGCCTTTTTTGTCTTTTATAATCTCTGATCTCGTGTGATAAATTAAAAGTGCACATATTTTTTGATAAATTAAATAATATAATGAGTGACGACTCTTTTGGGTTTTGTGATGAATAAAAAAAGGAATAAATCCGAGGGTTATTATAAAATATAGATTTACTTAGTTTTACCGCGTAATTTAATGATTAATATGACTGACATTGAGCTGTTCGATTTATTCAAAATATTTGTAATGAGCGTTTATTTGACTGTTTCTTATGGGATTTTGCGTAATCTTCAAATATCTATAAATATTGTCTTAAAAATATCAATCTAAACTCCAATCTTTATTCATAATAATAAATTTGAAGGCACATGAAATGAACCAAAATTTTGTTGATTCTTTATTGAATTTATTTATTTTAATTGTAATTATTTTTATCTGGGAGAAAATTTCGAGTATTTTTATTTTAACCGATCGTGTGACATTTCTGGTCATCGTGAGTTTAATCATTTTTGTTAATGTTCTCCATTTCATGGCCATAATCAATTCTTTTCTCCACTAAAACTTTTACTGGCTTCGGAAATTTTTCGTCCCAGCACATAATAATAATAATTCTATTACAACTTACAATCATGAAACAATGGAAATTTCATCCGCAATTAGTAGTAATTTTGGAAGAGCCCGAGTAGAAAATTCGTCAGACAGACCTTGCGACAGAGAAGGCCCTGCTCCGGTATCGACACGGTATACCTGATTACGGCATGCCAGATCAGGGCCTGAAGGGAACCATTGCATATCCACCTTACCAATAAATTCCAAACTTCAAGCAGGCATGCCTGATCATGCCCCAATCAGTGCCTTTTGAACGTACCGGGATAGAGAAAAATTAAAGTTACATCAGGCATGTCTGATAAGGGAAATTCCGAAATTACTTTTCCTACTCCTGGAAATTGGCTAAAGTAATTGCACTAAAAAAAAAAAGGTAAAAACACCAAAAACCCTCCAAACTATCGGCCAATCTCTCTCCTCCCCAATCTTAGAAAAATCTTCGAAATTATAATCAATAGATCAATTACAAAATTCTGCGATAAAGAAAAATTAATGCCTGACCAACAATTCGGTTTTCGACGCTATCACTCAACACTCCATGCAGCTACTAAGTTCTCCTCGGACATCTGTTGGGCCCTCAACAAACAGGAGTGTATGGAAGCTTGCTTTATAGATTTAGAAAAAGCCTTCGATACAATCTGGCTGGATGGCCTCATATATAAACTAATAAAAATGCAATTCCCTAGTCATTTAATTAAAATCATCTTCAGTATGACTCATGATAAAAAATTCACTGTATCATGTGGATCAATAAACTCCAACAAGAATTTCCTAGTCAAAAACGGCCTCCAGCAAGGAACCGTCAATTTATCCGTGTTATTCAATTTGTTATATACACTCGAGATTTATTGAATCTCTTTGATTTAAACAATGATACAGATAAAAAAGCACTAGCCTTCGCTGATGATTTACTCATCTATTATTCAAATAAAAAAGTCACTGAAGTCCAAAAAAACCTACGAAACATCTATAACAAAATTAACGATTACTATCACAACTAGAAACTTAACATAAACTCTAGCAAATGCGAAACAATTCTGTTCAAACTTAATATAAGCTCAGCAAGTGCTGATGTACGTAAAAATTGGAAACTATTCAAACTCAATGAAAAAAAGATGATTCTGGCATTGACATTCCTCGCAAAAATGGAGTAAGGTATGTAGGAATCTATTTTGACAATAAACTTAACTTTAGAAATCACATACAAACTCAACTGAATAGAGCAACCAACGCTTTTAAAGCTTGTTTGAAATTATTTAAAAACAAACATCTAACTGTAAGAATAAAAATAATCTATTATCAAGCACTAGTCAGAGCCATCCTAACGTGTGGATGCCCTATATGGTTCACGATAAATAATAGGCAAATGGAACTTCTACGTGCTTTCGAACGAAAATGTTTAATAACTTGCCTAAATAAATTCCGGACTCCTCAATCTAACTATAAAAAATTCATCAGTAATCACAAAATCTATAACGAAGCTAATGTTCACAGAATCGATTGTTTTACTCTCAAACTTACTTGAGATCACATTTATGAATTGACAAAATATATTGGTTTAAACAATTTGATAGGAGCTCCGTTTTACACTGACGATAATTACCTGGCTAAAACTCTTGTTACTGGATTTATCCCTCCAGAAGCCTTCGTTTACCTTGATAAAAACAAAGCTAATTCAAGACACAAATAACATTCCAACTATCTACCACGCCAAAAGGGGTAACTACCCGTCTACAATTACGTACAAAGAGAACATTGACTGTCTAGTTGATAAAAATCTTATTTCATGTGATACTACTCTATCAGATAGAGATAAAAACAATAATTTTAGAGTGTTACAAAAACTTTATTGGTGGCAACCTGATCTCCTCCAAGACAATTAAAGTGTCTCCCTCCCCCTGTAATTATTACCCTTCCCCCTTGTTTGTACATAACGTATATAGTAGTTAACTCAATTATTTAGTTCTTAACATATCTCAAAAGGAAACATAATGACCAGTTTTACTAGCCAATTTCTGGTCACAATCATTTAATAAGAAACGTCACAGATGCAATCTACCTCAAAAAACAAATATAATTACTATCCATTAAAATACGTCATTCAGAGATACGAAGCGTGCTAAGCCCGTATGTATACTCCAATCATCTCCTGTATACTATTTAAACTACGTTTTCTCATGTTTTTTCCGTAGATAATAAGTTCACCAATGTTATCAACATATGTATAAATATATGGCCGAATAAACATGATTTAAAAAAAAAGTGGATAGGGTACAGAACTACTACGCGGGGGGTCTCGAGTTCAAGTCCCGCTTTGGGTAATTTTTTTTTCTTTTTTTTCTCGACCCGGCTATTCTGGGACTTTATTTATTTATTTATCATTCATTTTTGGCCCAATTTAATAATTCAGTTAGCAATTTATTAATTTGTAGCAAACTCTATGCCAGGTAAGGCCGAAACCAGGCCACCTGTCACGGCCCTTATCAGGGTTAGAAATCAGGACCTGATCATGCTTTGCCTTACATTTCCTATCAGGCCCTGATATGGTAAGCGTAACAGGGCTGTCTTTTCTACGGCAGGGCAATCTTTTCTACGGCACAGCGGACCAGGGCCTGACCAGCCAAGCACTAAAATTTCTACTCGGGAGTAGCATCGATTTTCATTTAGGGAAGAAAATTATCAGTTGAAATACCCCGAGACCTTCAAAATTATCGGAATATTTCCCGGTAGCTTCGTTACAAACAAATAAATGTATCAAGTTTTGCAGGCTAAAAATCCCGAATGCGTAGCACGAGGGATTTTTCTGCAAAACTTGACACTATTGTTTGTTTGCAACGAAGCTTGAGGGAAATTTTGCGATTAATTTTGAAGGTCGAGGGGTATTCGGCGGAGAATTTTCCGGAACTGGATTTTGGCTAAGCGGAGCGCAGCATTCGAGGGCTTCCTGCAGCAAAACATTCAATTGGTTCGAAATAAATGAAGAGCTACTATGCAATTATCAGATGCAAGTTCCAGAAGTTGGTGTGCAATTTCCGAAAAAATTTGATAACGAAAGAGTATCGTAACCTTGAATACTGCGCTGTGATTGGCTAAAATCCAGGCCCGGAAAATTCTCAAATTAATGTAGGATCATTGTCAAGAGTCAGCATTGATAACAAATATGGTTAAACTTTCCCGAGTGGAAATTGCTTGAGGCCCACCTGAAGCACGATCAGAACTTGATCAGATTTTTGTAAGGTTCGACTGATCCGGTGATTCCTGATGAGAACCTGACCAAGTTTTGATCCAGCAGATCGGATCCGAAAAACTACAGACGGGTTCAGATCAAGTTCTGATCAGGTAGACATGATCAGATTATGCTTGATGAGAACTTGACCAAGTTCTGATTCAGCAGACCGGATCCGAAAAACTACAGGCGGGTTCAGATGATGCCTGATGAGAACCTGACCAAGGTTTGATCCAGTAGATCGGATCCGCAAAACTGCAGGATGATTCAGATCAATTTCCGATCAGGTAGGCACGATCTCACCCTGAGGTCGGCTGTCTGACCCCAATTTGAGCAAATTCGAGAAAATGATCAGATTCTGATCCGGTCCACCTGACATTAATTTTAATAAGTTTATCAGATAATTTAATTAACTATTATTATACTATTTAAATTAAGTTTTATCAACCATTATCAATAATTATTTTCAATCTTCAAAAAGGATCATTATACTATAATCAAAATAAATTAAATTAAATTTAATGAATTTAATTTAATTAACAGCCAGCCATTCTCAAATGTGCAGAAGGGAGGGATGATGATGCCATAAATACGTATTAGAGCAGTATCAAACTTACACGTAAATGATCTGGAGAAAAAAAATAATCAAATGTCTATTTATTTATTAGTGTTATTGTTATTATCATTATTATTATTCATTAATGGAATAAATAACATTTTTTTTTTATACATTCCGGCCCTTTCTGCCCTCTGATTGGCTAATCGGCCCTATCCAACCCTATGCATGCGGCTGTGGATTCTACACTGCACCGCATTCGCACTCCTATAGAACATAGGAGTAGCATGGGAAACCTCAGAAAACCCATGCCGGTACAGGCGGTCACTATATTAGCGACCTACCGCTCGCCGGAGCCTCCGGTTGAAAAACTCGGTTCCACGGGGAATCGAACTCACAACCTTTCGCATACTAGGCTCGCACCTAGCCGCTTCGGCCACCGACGTCGGTAAATAACAATTTAATTGAACATATTTTATCTCTGAGAATACACACGCACATCCGCGAGATCAGGAATAATCGTAAATTCAACGAATACCCCGATACAAATCATATAGGCAATGTACAGTTTACTCAATAGTAATAGCGCGATAGCGTAATGGTTAGGGCATAGGATTAGTAATTATAGGGTCCCCGGTTCGATCCCCAGCATCGGTAAAAAACTAATAAACTTTTTCAGAGGTAATAACAGTAGAGATTCATTAAGAGAGGCGGCCTACAGTGAAAAAATTGAATTATCTTTTGTTTTGGATTAATTATCATTGATAATTGTTATTGATACTGACAGACAGGTCATCCGGTTTTCATACAGTTGACTTGATCAAGTTCGGATCCATTCGTCCTGATCAAATCCGGATTGGTCAGAGGCGTAACATGTCTGATCAAGACCGGATCCGTCAACTTGATCAATACCTGATCAGTGGTCAGGTCTAACCTGATCCAAACTTGATCAAGACCTGACCGGAATTTCCACTCGGGTTGTTGGAAACTCGGGGACTACGCCCCTGTTCGCTCCGATCGCCAACCCCCCTATAACCCATATTTGACCCCATATGACCCACATATGATCCCCATATAATCCACAAATGACCCCCATATGATCTCCATATGATCCTCATGATCTTTTTTCCGACCGTTGTGACCCTTAATCTGACCCTCGTAACCCTCAGTGTGACCCGCATTATACCCCTGGTAAACTATATTTTAACCCACCATTTTTTTTTATTTAAGGAATTTTAAACCATTTGGTTTACTCCGCCATCTACCTTCTACCTAACGTTGCGGCTATGGCCGACTTGCTACACTGTACCGCATTTGCTCTATTGGGAATCTCCCGCTCGTCCAGAGCCGAGGTGAGACGAACCCCACCAGAATTCCCCCCAGGCGAACCCCTTAACCCCCTTTACTGGAAATTAAGTGTCCCCCCCAGTCGGAATCCGAAGCCCAGCCCCCCTTTCGAGCCCCCAACCCCTGTTTCCAGAAGTTAAAAAACCTGATCGGACTGAGATTTGAACCCACGACCTCTTAGTAGCCAAGCCGAACTAACGATTTAGTCACCGCTCCCATTGGACTTCGGTAAGATCCACCATTTCTGACCCTCAATTTTGGAGTATTAATTTCGAGTACCAAATTCCCATAACCAGAAGTTGATTTGGATTCTTATAATATAGAGAGATATTACTGGATGGAACATGAAATTATATGGATAAAAGTCACATAGACTTGTATCGATAATGCTCACAAACGCTCTCGATCTTCACTCTAGCCCTTCTCACCAATCACTGACTCATTTCCAAACATTTTCATCTCAGAATACTCTAATTTCTTTTTTCATTACCTCGCACTTCCAGTCTCACACCTCCACTCTCTTTGCGCACCCTGTATAACCCACAATACTCTCTCTCGTTCCGTCAACCAAGCCACCCGCAATACCTAAACTCCGTCTAACATAAACACCCTTATTTTTCCAAACTGTCACTGGACCCAAACACTTCCCATTTCACACTTCAATCTAATAAACTCAACCTTAACATTATCTTCTTTATGTAGTCTTTCCAATATTTTTTGAATGGCCTTTTCGCGTCATACATCCGTTCAGTCTCGTCTCGCACTATTTACATTTCTAGTTTCATTACTTCACTTTCGAAACAACGATACATACACACAATATACTGATCCCACATTAAAAATTTCAGTTTTTGTGTAGAAACCGTATCCTGCCAGAAAATTCCTAAGTTCTTATAATATCATGACAGGATTGCCAATTGTGAATTTATAACTCTCGTATTAACAGTTTCATCTAATGATACGGATAACCAGATAGATGACCAGGGCCCCCTCTCTTTATTTCGCGCCCTTTTTTCCAAGGCAATGAATATTTAAAATTAAATTAAATATAAATATAAATTAAATAGACACGCAAAACATGATCAGGACCTGATTTTCAAACCTGATAAGAACCATGATAGGCGGCCACGTCTCGCCCTTGCCTGGTTGACAGACTTTGTTACTAATCAATTAATTCGTTAAGTGTCAATTAATCAATTATGTAATTAACGCATAATACATATATAAATAGTGGTCCAAGAACAGGCGGATTGAGAAAAAAGGAAAAAAATCACCCAGAGCAGAACTTGAACCCCGGACTCTTTTTTTTTTTGGAACCAACAATTTTCATCTTACAAAAGTTGTACTCGGTGAGACGAATAGAATGGTATCACATATGGAGTATTTTTTCATGTTTTTGGACTGATATTACAAAAAATCGAGAACAATAAAACAAAAGTCCAAATTAACATTTCTGTTCACGTGCGCACGCGCGCTTGTGTGTGTCTGTGTCTGTGTATGTGAAATTTTACAAAGGTGTTCAATGTTCTCGCCGTTCCAAATACAATTGTAATCTCCTTCGAAAATTATCTACAACAGATAGAAGGACACAATGAGGAATGCTGTTGATCGCATTAATAATCCACCTTTGTAGATCCTGTGACGTCGGTCGATTTCTGTAAACAGTATCCTTTAGATACCCCCATAAATGAAAATCTAGTGGAGTAACGTCTGGAGATCTAGGCGGCCACTGAACACACATGCACACATACAGACACAGACACATACACACGCATGCGCAGAGAAAAGAACTGTTTATTTGGAGTTTTATTTTAGTGTTCTAGATTTTTTGTAATATTAGAAGGAAAATATAAAAAAATACTTCACGTGTGATACCATTGTATTCGTCTCACCGAGTACAGCAACTTTTGTAAGATGAAAATTGTGGGTCCCATTTTAAAAAATGGACTTAGGCTTGCAGCATAGAAACGTAAACACTTATGCTCAAAATATGCTTCTCATTATTTTTCCCCCCTTGAAGCCCTATAACTGGTCTAAAACATTTTCGCATTTAACTACTTTTTAGCTAGTTATTTCGAAGTACAAATCATCTTGGGACACCTTGTATTTTCAAAATTTTGAATTCGAATTTTCACTATGTACAATAAGTTTACATGGTGAAAAGTGAAAACAGACAGCGTTCCGAAATTTTTTTTTTGTTTTATTCATTTTATTTTTCCTATTTCATTGGTTTTATCGAAGTAATTCTCGATTTGAACCCCCTCCTGTAGCCTGCCCCCCCCCCTCCTTTCTTTTCCTCTCAGTTCTGCGGTATCATGGCCGTCTTACTCTTAGCTGTGCCCCATTCGAGCTAGGACTGCACGGGAAACCATGTAAAACCCCAGTCGCACAGCCGGCCGATTCTGCAGTGCCATAATATATCCATCTGTCACACTGACTAGATGGAGACACTAGGCCACTACACCATTCCTACCGCCCGTAATTTTTGTGGGAGCGAGGTGTTCCTAAACGGTTACCCATCCAAGTACTAACCCAGCTCAACGCCGCTTAGCTTGGATGTCCACCGGAGCAACACCTCACCCACCTAACCATTACAGTCGGTAAGATTTTTTTTTTTCTTCTTCGAAAAACTGAGACAATTTAACATAAGATCCATGCGTAAAAAAACAGCCACAGTGAGTTTAATGACAAAAGAACCAAAATCAACATTAAAACTCACTCTTCATAGCGAAACTTGTAATTTAAAATTTTGAAAATATAAATTTTTTTAATTCAGAAAATTTCCGATGGAAAATGGTATTATCTAAAGATCTTTTAAAAATTCTCTTTCATGAAAACTGTTAAAACTAAAAAACTAAAAAAATGCAAAAATAGGTGTTTCTCTGTTGCTTACGTAGTAAAGGGTCTAAAATTTTTACAAGTTACTCATTCTTGTGTGGTTGACAAAATATAAACGAAAATTCAAAGTAGAAATTCGGAGGCCCAAAACCTATGACGTTTTTTGTAGAGTGTCTCATGTATATTTAACTCTTAAGTGGTCGTATCGTGAGGGAATCACCGCTAAACCATACGCAACCTATAGGGCATCACTGTACAGCATGTAAGATGCTAGAAAAACGCGGCCATTTATGGGTTAGTGCAACATACGTCAATGAAAATTCTTCAGAAGCGTATGAATTCACCTCTAGAGAATCCAAAACCCTCTAAATCCCTCGCAGCCCTTGAAGCTCAGCTCAGACCCGAACAAAATGAAGGTTTCCACCTTTTGCGGTAGCACCCAATAGCACGTGTACTCTACGTAGAGAAACAGACAAGTTAGTCTCATTACCTCAGTTACTGCTACTAAAATAATATTCCAAAATGCAGCCTTTGGCATTGCACAAAATAAACACCAGTTTTTCGCAACTACATTATGCGCATTGAAATACCGAGGTTATATTCTCGGGTATCTTTCAAGGGGGAAAAAAATAAAATGAAAGATTTCTCTGTGGAAACATGAAGGGGAAAAAGAAGAATAACGATAGACGGGTGAATAGAATGCCCCCTGGCCACCTAAAACCAACGAGATGAGAACAACTTCAACTGCGCCTGTGTGCATTGATCCTGGACTATTTTGAGTTTCTCGTAAGAGACGTAGAAGAAACTAGACAGTGAAGTGGCATTGAGTGAGTTTGAGTATATGTACTGGGAGAGGAGAGTCCCAGAGCCTTGAGATCCACCGGATAACGGAAGTTCCTTATTGCACTTGCCAAGGAGACTTTCCTTGGCAGGAGCTTCCTCCGTAACGTGAAATTTTATCATTTAGAACTGTGAACTTGCGTTTGCGATATTATAAAACATATATCGCGTTACGTGTTATACAATTTTATCAGTCCTTTTAAAAAATTTTTTGATAAAAAATTCAAATTGTTAGAAATTTTTGGTTAAAATTTTCGAATACACTTCTTATAAATTTTGATCTTATTTATCACTTTTTATCACCTTAGTTCCACTGAAATTATATGGAATTTCTTCATTAGAAATTCACAATTTGATGGAAAAATCAATGGACATTGATATTTCAGTTCAATTATTCTAATTACTAGAAATCAGGAAAATGCAGATGAGAATTTTGTCCATCCAAATTTCAGCCAATAGAACTGCACTATTCGACTGTAGTTTTATATAGTCAACAAGGTATTCAACTGATCATTTTTGATAATTTCACAGCTAATTTTTCATGTTGATATAACGAAAAACAAAAGATTACCTGGTTGAGTGAGCCCCTCGTTGGAACTGACAGATGGATTTTGTCTCAGTGGAATTCTCTTGGCCAAAATTTGTATGAAAAAAGGCTCTTCCGAATACCACTTGAACTTCGAAAATGATTAGGTATTTTCCTCAAGGTTTCCCACATACAAATTAACCTATCGGAAAATACTTGATAATTTTGGACCTCTTGTGGTATTACATACGAATACATTCTTACGTTTTTAATAAGGCCGTTGCTGTAGACACTACACAGAAAAACCTAAACTTCAACAAACCGTAATTTACGCAACGCAAAACGTAAATTACGCCTAAACAAAGCGTTTTACGTTTATCAAAACGTAATTTACGTTTAACAAATCGTAAATTACCCCAAGTAATACCATGAGAGCTTCAAAATTATGGGGTAATTCCCGACAGGTTCGTTGCAAACAAACGAAGGAGTCAAGTTTTTCAGGTTAAAAAATGACGAGTGCAAAGCACGAGTGATTTTTCCTGAAAAACTTGACGATTTCGTTTGTGTGCAGAGAACCTGGAGGGAATTACACGATTAATTTTGAAGCACGAGTGGTATTCGTGGGGTTATTTTTCCATCCAAATTTCGGCCACTAGAATTGCACCAAAATACAAAATCCACAGTTAAAAATTCAAAATTCAAAAGTCACACAATTATATTTTAATTCATGTTCAGAGTGCTGCTATAAAAAGTACAATTGTTGTAGACGCTAGAACAATTTTTCTTTGAGTCAGTGTTTTGAGTGATAGCTCCAGAAGAAATGGGAGGCTGGAGAATCTCCAAATCTATTCATTTTATGACAAAACTCTCCAATTGGCACAATTAAATTCAATCTGTCAAATTCGATGGGGGTTAACTGGTTTGGAAAATCATTTGTTTTTTATATAGGCAACATGAAAAATTATCAGTTGAATTATCAAAAAATTATCAGTAGTTACACCATGAGACCTGCAAAATTATCAAATATTTCCCGATTGTTTTGTTGCGTAGTAACGAGAGGGGGAAGTTTTGCAGATTAAAATTCCGAGCGTGCAGCGCGAGGGATTTTTGTGCAAAACTTATCCCGATCGTTGATACGCAGGAAAACATGAGGGAAATGTCCGATTAATTTTGAAGGTCGAGTGGTATTCGACGGATTATTTTTTGTAATCGGATCCTTCCCAAACCGACTCATTTTGACTTTCTTCATGACTTTCTTTCCCTCCACAGGATAATATTTGACAGTTATTTGGTTAGAGATACAATTGCAGAGCTAGAGGGAAATTATCAAAAGCTACAGGGAAATTATCAAAAGCTAGGGAGAAATAACCGCTGTAACTTTAATTGGGAAGTACTTCATGTTATTGAATACTGAACTCTGATTGGCTTAAGGAAGACCAGATCCGATTACCAAAAATAATCAGTTGAATTTCGTGTTGACTATGCAAAATAACGTCGAATGGTGCGATTCTATTGGCTGAAATTTGGATGAAAAAATAACCATCTTAATAAATGTATTTTACGATTTTTTATGCGTAATTTACAAAAAAAGAATTGTGTTTTGCGCTTTTTTCCACATTAGATCATGACTCAAATTGGCTACTTTTAACAATAAAAATTTGTCGTTGAATCCGATGAAAAAAAAATGATAATTCTCTTTGTATCAAGTATCGAAATGTTGATTATATTTTTTGTTACATTTCTGAGGTGACAAGGGCATAATTCCGATTCCTTTGGCGCCACGGTTTAATGGGTATTTCCCGAAGTACTTTGTCTCAGTAATTTGGGAAAAATCGTAAAAAAATTCATTCTCGATTAACTTTCCCGATTTGAACAATTTCAATGATGAAATAATGGCATATTCTGAATTATCTGGTCTAAATTCATTGGACATAGAGTGGATATTTTGATGAAATATTTTTTTAAAATAAAATAAATCACCAGTAGTTTATTTACAATTTTAACGTCATTAGACCCCATAAAAGTAAGATGAAGATCAATTAAAATAGCTAAACGTCCCAAAAATCAAATATCTAAGCGTTTCAAAATCCAAAAAATTGAGCATCGAAAGAATAAAAAAAACGAGGAGCTACGCACTCCATAATCGAGTGACATCATAATTTGGAAATGAAGTTGATTCTCCGTGATTTGAGCAATTTCGAAAAAAAATGATTTCAATCATGAATTGGAAAAAAAATACACTCTTTTAGCGTTACCCAGATTGCACCGCGTGGAGGTAAAGTCTGTATCGCATTCCATGGTGTTATTCATACTGTATTTTGAATTCGAATATATATAAAAAAGAAAATACAGTGTGAATAAGTCCAAAAATGTGTATATGTGTGTATATATTATATGTCAGTATGCATGTCAAGTATGTGTGTATTTACAGATGTGTATGTGTAATGAATCAACGATAATGTACGTTGAATTCAGGATCATTAATATCCAATGCGGTAATATCCAACCCATCATGATCGTCATCAGATGGTGCATCATCAATTAATTCCTGAATTGTTATTTGGCGAAGACGTTTTGGTGGAGATACAATGCCAGTCAAATTCTCAGACTTAGACTCAGACTGTAGGTGCTTCTAATTCTCTCAATTGCATCCCAGTCTGCAGAATCCCATCCATATACCCTGGATAAACTTTCTTGATGTCCATAATCATCCGCATTATCCGTGATCCCAGATCGCTTTTATAATACTTCTCAAGGAAGTTGTGGCGATAATCATAAAGAGCCATGTACTGATGAAGAAGTGTAGGACTTCGACTACTTTTAATCCGACTCTTAAACCAATGATTCCGACACTCAAGATCATTGGTTGTGTTGGCAGGATTATCCTTCTCTACATACTCACCTTTACTGTGATTAATTGTCCAATGCGTGTTACCGTCTAAAAAAATCGATTTATTCCATGATACTGTTTGCCGCCATCAGTGCAAACACGTGAAGTACCAGGCTGAACAAATTTTTTTATATAAGGCCACAAATCCGCTTTGCTCCTCCCATCAACATGGAAAAAATGACAGATTTTATCCTTCTTACATAATATTCCCAATACTGTTATTGTCATTTGTTCAGTATAATGACCCCGATTGTATTTACGTTTTGTCAAAAACGTCTCATCAATCTGAATCGTTTTTGCTTCCGAATGGAAGCATTGTAATCGTTCATATTATGTTAAATCACCAATCATCATCCCAAAATATCTAACGAAACACAATATTTCGCTAGCTGAATAATGAAGAGTTTTATTCTTCAAGTGATCCTTAGTGATGGGAGGTGGTTTATTGCTATTTTAAATAGACTCGTAATGGAAAAAAACAATGCTATAATTGAGAACATCAAGAGTGAATCTTTTCTTTGAGAGGGAATATTCAAAAATCGGCATCATAGCGTACTTACAAACCCCTTCAGCCAGGTCATGAGAGAAATAAACGGAAATGTTTTCCGTAATGTGGAATGATTGCAAATCATTGCATATGGAAGATTCTTCAATTCCTGTTACTGGCTTCATGTTCATGTGTATATTTGCTAGATCTGCCTCGTAGTTAGATTTTTATTCTCAGAAGCTCACCATTCTACGTTCTTAGTTTTCTCAAGATATCGCGATGAACTCCACATACTCGGCATGGATGAAGGCCCCCGAATCCACATGTTAATCCCAATATTTCATGCATGTGGAGGTTGTCACCTGTGAGCATTACCATCGCAAAATGTACCCTTTTCTTCGCATTGTTTACAGATACCTCGATTCCATTCTCTTCCAATGATTGCAATTCATTCATTACAGATCTAAAGACTTCTCTCTTTTTGAAATACTTATCATTTGAATAAAATAAAGCAGCAACAAAAATATTATCTAACATTCCCCGGAATTCCGCGGGTGTATAAAGTAAATCAAAGTAGATTCCAGTAAATCAATACGTCAAGGATATAAAGGTCCATCGCATCGCACACAGATTACGGAAAAAAACATCAATTTGAGACTTACGATCTCAACTTGAGAGTTATGAATGTCACCAAGACTTTAAAAGAATAGAGCGAATGATTCTCTTAATTTTCATAGGCAACTCTTCTCATCGAAGTTATTTCATTGTCAACAAGGAAATGTGGTAATATACTCATCACTTGTGGTAATTCAAGGTTCATAATTATCAAAAATAAGCGATTGAATTAGACTTCGTCTGATTACTTCACGCCATTTGTAGTCTTCGGCGCGATCACCTACGGTTCGTTGTTCGAGGAATGAACGCTTGATCACTCGCAACAGATCTGGAAGGGTTTTAGACAGCCAACCTTCACATTTATACACGATTTATTATTGATATCCATCAAGCATTTAGCAGTTGTAATCGGCGTCATAATAAAACTTATCCAATATTATTTTTCAGGAATTCACCTGACGATAGAGTTTTCCGGGTATCTCCCATGATACAATTTGTATGGTTCCTCTTTGGCGCATTTCCAGTAACAAAAATGCCACTATAATTAATGATAGATATCATGATCAAACAACCATTCGAAAATACCATGTTATGTTGAATATCTATGTTATTACATTACAATTGGAACAAGCAGGGGTTCGAGCCCACTCGACAGAAGGCATGCGACTGTTAGTTTTTGTCTTATTAGTTTCTTTCTTTTATTTCTACCAATTAAATTGGTAGTAAGCTTCCGGATGAATCCGTAACAATTCCCTATTCCTAAGACAGGCATACATACGCAACGACATTAATTCTATTTTTATGAAACCATCACTCCTTCACCTTTATTTACACTGCGTAATTACTCACTGGGATTGGTTTATGGTGGTGTTTTAGGCACTCCTACCAAAATTTTCGAACTCTGTTGATAAATAACTCAATATTTGAAGGTCGAAAATCGTCGAAATGAAATTCCATTTTTTTCTGGTACATAAATGTCCATAGGGGAATTTCAAAATGTGATGACAATTGTAAGCCCATTTTTTTTCGTCTAAAATTATGAAAATTGAATTAAAAATTGATATTGTTGAAATTAAATCTTTAAAAATTCGAGAAATAAAATGAAAAGTTTGAGAAAATCAATTGTTTCAATAACCGACTTCAGTATGAAAGTGAAAATTTATAAATAAAAAAGTGATAATACCCAGAGCGATATTGAATATCTCCAAAACTTCGACCGATTGCACCCATCGAAAATATGAACCTTCAATATTATGAGAGCTATAATCATACCAAATTTCAACTTGCTATCCTCATTTTTTCTCAAGTTATCGGGTGTACAAGACTAAAAAAAAGAGAAAAACGGGGATATCTTTGAATCGTTATATGGATGGGTATACATATTTTGCTTAATCTCGATAGTGGCAACCAAGACAAGTATTTTGAAAAAAAAAATGGAATCCGTCTAGTAGTACATGAGATGTTTGAAGAGATATATTTACACAAAAGGTTGAATATCTCAAGAACCGCTTGGCCGAGTGAGCTCTTCTACAATACCAACTTTTTACGTTATAATAGATGAAAGCATACAAAATTTCAAATCGCTATACCCATTTTTTATTAAGTTATCGTGTTAACAAGATTTTTGATGAAAAAACGGAAAAATGGCAATCTCTTCAAATTTTGTCTGAACGGGTATATATAGATGAAAAATGACTGTCATTTTTTCTTGACAAGTTGTGACGGTCACAGAAGGGGGAGGGGGAATTGTGACAGCCGTCATGAGCGCCTCGTCATGTGACCGTCAATGACGGTCACGTGACGCATTTGCATCTCTAGTTCTGAGCTGGCGACCACTGGTTATTTTGAGTCATTGGCCACTACTGTCGGTGTCAAAAGTAGAGACCACTCGAAATAAACGTCTGTAACTCGACGAAGAAAAATCGTAAAAATATGAGACCAATTGCACTGTATAATATAAGTATGTCACTCACCCAATACGAAGTTTCAAGTTTTTACTTTGATTAGTTTATTTATAATCGCTGTGAGAAGCCGAAAAACCCCCCGATTTTCAGGGTCCGTAAAAGTCGGCAAACTTTGAACCGCTACCATACGTACGAAAAATGTTTTTTTTAATCGTCAATTTTTCCAGAGATTCGTTGAACCCTTGGGAAGCCAACGAGAGAAGAAAAAACTCAATATTGTAATAATTATTTATTTAATTAATAGAAATGTCGACTGCGGCTATCTCGTTGTGGAATTGCCAAACGGACCTGAAAAAACACGATGCATTCTGGATTCAATGTAAAACATATTCGGTCAATATTTTTCAAATAAACAATCTTCGTTGATTTAAAAAAAATCGAGAAAATTCTTTAAAAAAAAGTGCTGTTAAAACGATCATAACTTGTTATGGGCTTTGTGGGCCCGCTCCCCGTCGGTCCCTCAAAATTGAAAACACATGTGCGCCTGTCTACCTATTTCAGGGACGTCGATACCAGTTACCGTCGTTTGGGCCTTCTGGGAGCAAGCAATGTACAGTGTATTTACGCCCCAAAGGGCCCAAACGACTGTAACTGGTATCGACGTCCCTGAAAGAGGTAGGCAGGCGCACATGTGTTTTCAATTTTGAGGGACCGACGGTGAGCGGGCCTATAAACCCCATAACGAGTTATGATCGCTTTAGCAGCACTTTTTTTGATAAATTTTCTCAATTTTTTGCTTTCGAATGGAAGCACTGCAATCGTTCGATTTTTATATTTTCTAATTTTGCTTGGAAATGATACAGAATGGTCTGAAACGTAAAAATACGAAGTTTGGGGACCATGTCTGTGTGTGGCACTGTCCAGTCGGTGGTCATTTTTTTGTAAATTTGCTAATTAAACGGGAAAAATCATTCAAAAAGTTTCAAATTTTATAACTTCAGACTAACTCCATGCCAAACTGCAGCTTGATTCGTCCATTAGTTTTTGAGCAATAGCCATTCGTTTTTTAACCTTTTCTCGCAAATATCTCGAAAGATACCCAACCGATTTCAATGATTTTTTTTCAGAATATTCGACATGATGTCCTTTATCTAAATCAATCAAAACATATATACCCGTTCATACAACGTTTTTGAGATATTTGGATTTTTCTGTTTTTGACTTGAAATCCTTGTTCGCGCTCTAACTTGAGTAAAAATCGAGAAATCGACTTGCAATTTGGCATGAAGCTGTCTCTTATCATCGTAAGGACCGGTATGGAAGATGGGCTCAATCGGTCAATTAGTTTTGGAGATATTCAACTTTGTATGTAAACCTAATGTCTTGAATATCCCAATAACGAGTCAACCGATCTCAATGATTTTTTTTTCCAAAATATTCGGCTTCATGTCCTCTATCTCAATCTATCAAAATATATATACCCGTTCATACAAAGTTTTTGAGGGATGGAGATTTTTCTGTTTTTGACTTGAAATCCTTGTTCGCGCTATAACTTGAGTAAATATCGAGATATTCGAGATATAAATGCATCCATTCGGAAGCCCGCAATCACTATATTCATAACGAGAAAAGAATGGACGCCCTACTCAGTAGAATATGTACAGCCGCATGGCTGCAGTCGCCTACTTGTTTTTAAATCATCGGAGATTGTTTATTAGAAAAATATTGACTGAATATGTTTTACATTGAATTCAGAATGCATCTTTTTTTTCGGGTTGGTTCGGCAATTCTACAACGAGATAGAGGCAGTCGACAATTCTATTAATTAAATAAATAATTATTACAATATTGAGTTTTTTCTTCTCTCGTTGGCTTCCCGAGGGCTCAACGAATCTCTGTAAAAATGTACGATTTAAAAAAAAAAATTTCGTACGTATGGTAGCGGTTCAAAGTTTGCCGACTTTTACGGACCCTGAAAATCGGGGGGTTTTTCGGCTTCTCACAGCGATTATAAATAAACTAATCAAATTAAAAACTTGAAACTTCGTATTGGGCGAGTGCAATACTTACATTACACAGTGCAATTGGTCTCATATTTTTACGCTTTTTTTTTTGTCGAGTTATAGACGTTTATTTCGAGTGGTCTCTACTTTTGACACCGACAGTAATGATGTGTTCACCGGGGCTAGACGAGCGTAGGGTCATTTACCTCTTTGCCCGTTATGTTTTCATATTTCAATAAATGACTCGCTCATGTTTTAATTGCTATCCTCACTGAATAATATTTCCATCATAATTACCATCCAATTCCTTCTCAAACGTAACTCAGAGTGTAAATTTCTGGAATTCAATGTTCATTGGTACTCTGGTAAATGTGCGTGCCAACACTCCTAAATTTTGCCACTTACTCTATTTTTCTTTTACTTAAAAGATTGCAGATATTGTTCCCTAAGAGTACAGTGATGTTTACGTATATTTTACGAATATCTAACATTTTGTGAAATAATTGGCATTGTTTGGGAGCACATCTGATTGTGAGAGAAAATACAGCTCAATCGGTCAACTAATTTTTGAGATATAGGGGAGGGTGGGGCAAAACGGCCCCCTTTCAATTGTCAATAACTTGTGAATGACATTGTAAAAATTCCCAGTTTCAACTTCATTTTGAAGATAATTTTTCATTCTTCAAAACGAGCTCTAACTCATCCCAATCGGATTATTGAATCGGAAAATATTGATGATTGAAGGGGGGCCGTTTTGCCCCATCCTCCCCTAGTAATTTCTCGAAAATCTTTTTTGTTCAATATCCCAAGAAGTACGCGACTGAATGGAAATTTTTTTACGTCATAATATTGCTTATTTTCAACAGATGTTTTAGTGAAATCACGGCTCGTGACGCGCCAATTACGAAGTCTAGTGTATTATGCCGTTATGAAATCCCCCCTGCGCTAATTTTTAATTATTTTTATTGTGTTTTATTGAGTTGATAAAATTATGAAATTGTAGAATTTGTTACGGATTGGGCCTCTTGATGTATACATAATACATGATTGCCCTGCTACCAGGGAGGTCGGTGGCTGCGACCAAGAAGAAAATCTTGGAGCTGAGGGCTGAGGCAAGGAGCGTACCAGTTTCGGAGGGGAGGGTGCGTAACGCTGCAGCAGTGAGGTGGACGGCGAAGGAGGAGGCCAGGCTTGTGGAGCTCTATAAACGCCAACATGGAGAATCTATTGCGGAAAGGGTGAGGGCTATCAGTCATGAGTTTGAGGAGAGGTCAGAGAGGACCTTCAATCAGAGGCTGAGGACGAAGTTCCCGGGTGGTTACTACTAGCCACCGATTCAGGATGTTGTGGAGGAGCAGGGGGAGGGGGAGATGGACGAGGAGAATGTGCCGGTTGATCTGGATGAGAGCGCGGTAGTACTGGAGGTGATTGAGAGGAGGGTGGAGGCAGGACCCGGGGAGCAGGGTGCGGATGGTGAAGCGAGCAGAAGCCGTGAGGATGCGGCAGTGGATCACAATAACAACAATTCGCCTGAGAGAAGGGCGCACGAGGCCGGGGTTAGGCGATTGTCATCAGTGCCTGGAGAGCCGGTGCAGAGGTTTAAGAGCACACTGGGGGCCCTGAAAAAGAACAGTAAGGGTCCTCAGTTCAGGTCAGTGGCTATTAAAGGGAAAGTTAATCCAAAAAACCGCTCGCATGTTGACTTCTTATTAAAGCATGGAATGTTTTTGATAAGGGACACAGTTCTCAGACGCCAAGCAGAAGGAGATGATGAAGGCAGCGATCTTAGCGGCCGTAGTGGTGTTGCGGGATGTCAAGAATTGGCGCAGCGCCAGTGGGGCGCCGCCACCGGCGCATGTAAAAGTGCAGCGGTCGGTAAGGAAGTTGTTGAGGAAAGTTGAGGTGGCCAAGAGCATCAGGTCCCGGGGAAAGGGAAGGAGGCTGAGTGCGGCCCAGAAAAGGATCGTAGGGGAACTGCGGAGGGGGAATGTCAGCCTGGCGGCGTACATCAAGTCGTGTGAGGACAGGTGTGAGGTCCTGCGGCGGAGGGTGGTGGCGCTGAAGGCGAAGCATGACGCGCGAGTCGTGCGGGAAAAATATCATCAGAACCCTTTTCGGCGAGTTATCGAGGAGAAGGACAAGGACAGGACCCAGCTGGTGGCCAAGAAGGT
This sequence comes from Diachasma alloeum, assembly GCF_001412515.2. NCBI lineage: Eukaryota > Metazoa > Arthropoda > Insecta > Hymenoptera > Braconidae > Diachasma > Diachasma alloeum. Next base: position 125,678 of record NW_021680556.1, read on the forward strand.
CGAGGAGTTTTATGCCGACCTGTCCAACGCGAAGAGATTCACTGAGCGCCCTGCACCGCCAGCTTATAATCAGTGGCTGGCCAGGTGGAGAGAGTATGCGAGTGGAGCGCAGCCAGTGCAGATTGAGGAAGTGAGGCGGTTGAGGAGGATTGTTGAGTGGAACGCCCCAGAGGAGGACCAGGTGCCTGCCGGGGCGTATAAGCTGCTGCCGAATGCCAGGGAGTACCTTGTTGACGTCGTCATAGAAACTCTGGCTGGGAGGAGGTCTCTGTCGGAGGTGGACGTGCGGGATAAGGTTATACTTCTGTTTAAGAGCGGGACTAGTGAGCCAGCTAATTACAGGGCGATTGCGCTCCTCAACTGCGACTATAAGGTCTTAACTGGTGTGATAGCGAGGTGCATTCATGAGTGCCTGCCTGCATGGGCGATTCCCAGTTAACAACTCACCAGAAGGGGTGTTCGTGACATAATGCATGGTATGCTCATGGATAAGGCGCATACTCCGAATGCTCGCATGAGTGTGAGAGCCGGCACGTATAATTTCTCTGCCTGGTATGACTTCTCCAAGCCGTATGACTCAGTGCATCACTACCAACTGCTGCGGCTAGTGGAGATTCTTCCACTGGCGCAGTTTATTAGAAATACTTTAAAAGCTGTCATCAAGCGATGGTCGGTGGTGGTGCAGGTTGGGGAGCACCAGACTGCGCCGATCAGGGTCAGGAGGTGCGTGTATTAAGGTGATACAATAAGTCCACTCCTGTTCATTCTGATGTCAGCTTCTGTGATCGAGCAGGTGAAAACCAGTGCTGCAATCAATAGGGTGACGAGGGGGAGGCATGAGATCATTACGTTTATGGACGATCTCAAGTGCCACTCGCCGACTAGATGTGGGTTGCAGTTGATTACTGAGGTAATTCGCTCGTCAGAGGAGGAGTTGGGCCTGGCTCTTAATCAAAGTAAGTGTGGAGTGTATGAGGGGAGTAGGGCAGATGGTGTGGCCGTGGAGGGCGGCAGTGACAATACTGGAGGCAACAGCGGTGAGGAGAAAAATATCTTGGAGCATGAGGAGCACATGTTCTTGCCTGAGGTGCGGGAGGGGTATAAATACTTGGGGATAGTGCAGCTGGAGAGAGATACCAAGGCTAATGAGGCTCTCATTACGATGAAGATCCTGGAGTAGGTTGAGGGAATATTCAGGTCCAGACTGAGTGTTCCGCAAGTGGTTCATTTGTACAACACTGCGATGGTTCCAGCTGCGGTATATGTCATGGGTAATTTTTACCCCCAGGGGAAGAGTAGTTCCACGCTGCTGAGGTGTAGGCAACTGGACACAGAAGTGAGGAAGGTCCTGGTGGAGATTGGTGTTAAAGACGGTACGGTATCTCGTTCCAGTGTGTACCTGCGGGAGGATAGTGGTGGCCGGGCGCTGGGGTCCATTGAGGAGGCGGTGGAGTTCCATCATGCGCGGCGGGGGATCTACCTCCAATTCCACCCTGAGATGGCGACGACCTGCAGTATATATCGGAGGCTGCAGAGAGCGGGGTGGAGGAATCTTCTGTCGGGTGTTCAGAGTGTCCTGGAGAGGTATGAGGTTGAGGTGCCGCAGGAGCTGCATGCGGACCAAAATGTGACTTCGCTCATCAGGGATGTCTGGAGGAGGAACTTGGGGTGTACGTCATTGGTCGAGGAGAAGGGGAAAGCGATCAGCGTTTCAGTCCTGAAGTCGAGATCGCTGAAGGTCTGGACTGTCCGCACGTTGCATGCAGCAGCGGAGGAGCAGATTCAGGCCTTGGGGGCATTTTTTGAGGCAGAGGAGGTGTCCCAGGCGTTGTGGAGCGGACGAAACGACGTACCACGTGATGTCAGCCTGCGCGGTGCCGGATTACAGTAGGCGCCACGATTTCGTGGTGTACTAGGTTCTGCGCACGATTTTGGATGCTACAAGGGCTCCAGCAGAGGTGAAGGCCAGGCTGGGCTTCGGTAGCGGAGCTATCCAGGCGGAGTATGCGATGAGTAGGAGTGGTGGGGCTGAGGGGAGTGATGCAGAGGACGGTGGGGAGATTGTGATCCGTGCTGGAGGGAGGGTCCTGGCTGACACTGAGCTGTACCACTGTAAGCCGGACATCGTGATTCGGATCACGTGCCGTGTTGTGCCGGGGAATATTGTGGTGTGGCGAGGGGGAGGAAAGTGGTTGACGAGCTGAGCCGCATGTATGGGTGTGAAGTATTGCTGGGGGTCATGGTGTTTGGTTGTCTTGACGAGGTGGTCCGCTCGGAGGAGATGGATGGTGTCATTGACCTGTTCCGCTTATTGGAAGCGTCCAGTGGGAGGATTGAGGCCTGTCTCAGTCAGTGCTCCTTTAGCGTAGCGTTGGCGGCGGGGACGATCTTGGTCGGGAGGGGAGCAGCAGCCGTGAGGAGGTAGTGTCGGGAGAGGAGGAGTAGCAGTCATCAAGCCGGCCGCGTAAGTTCGGGATGTGCGCCGGAGGGTTGGGGGGCGTTTGATTCCCGCATGGGTTGAGGACTTTGAGACCCAATTATGTATTGTAGCTCGTGGGGCATTGTACTTGTAGTCGAATCTCGGAGGGCCGGATGTGGCATACAGGAGGAGACATTTTGAGATCTGTAGTTGTGCAATAAAAATCGTTCTATACTACCGAAGACCTATGTCTAACTTGAAAATAGTCCGCACATGTTCACACATTACTCCAAGAAAAGTTGATGACAAGTATTTTTGCAAAAAAAATTAATAAAAATTTACCAGTTCGGCCTTGAACAAGTCCGAATTATCACCGAAGTTGAGGAAAATCACTCACTATAACGAAAAAGCGATCAGTACTGATAATTATTATCATTATTTAAAGTTTCTGTATCTATAGTATTTCGACTTTTTAAAACCAGGTTTTTATTAAAAAAAAAAACAATCCTTATTTGTTATATTTACAGCCCTTAAAAAACTAGTATCAAAAAAGGTTTTTTGACTATTATTTTACACGATGTGTAAGCTTTGCCCAGGAGTGACTCTCGAGTTTATCGATTATCGAAGAATTTTCTTTGATGTAAATAATAACGTATTTTCATTAGAGATTGATACGTGAATTCTTGCAATCAATATTAATGGGTTTACAGGTGCTCTAAAATGTATTTTTTTTAGTTTGCGGAGATGTGAAAAAAAACAGTATTCGCAAGAGGGAATAAACAGCAAGAATGTAATTTTTGTCAATTAGATGGTGCGAACCATTAAATGATGAGTCACAATCATATCGTTTGTGCAGATTGAATTCATTAAAATGATGCTTAATTGGGGGAGCAATGTGTGTAATTATCATCAATGGTTCTTTTTTCTCCTTTTTTTATCATTATTCAGCACAAAAACGGTTAGTTGATACAGCTATAAAAATTGATGATTAAGAATTATGAGTATAAGCATAAGTTTATATTCATAATTCTTTAACAAAAATAATAAAATAAATGAAGTAGTACATTATATGAGTTCCATTTTGGCAGAATCTTTTATACTTCGATTTTACATTTAGTCAGAAAGTCCGTGATGATTTGGATACACTTTTCATCTACTTTCTTTAGGATATTCGTTGTGCAGTGGGGGGGAAGAAATCCATTAATAAATAGTGTTCGGATCATGGTAGATCTGTGTAGATCATGTCGAGGGCAGTCCCAAAGAACATGACTGAGGTCTTCCTCTGGGTATCCACATCTACACTGGGCGGAGGCAATGAAATTTAGTCTTTTAAGAAATGCAGTCAAGTGATACTGGTTAGCTCGAGCTCGATTGACCCAAGATATTGCATGTCGTGACAATTTTTTCCCTTGAAACCAGGGTTTACGTTTTTTGTGGTAATATGTGTGAAAGAAGAAAACTCCTTTATCGCTGACCTCTTCTAAGCAGAACTCAAGAGTCAAATCTAGAGCTTCACTCTTGAAGTTTTCTCGGAAGTCAGCGAATGGGATTTTGATGGCAAAATTTGGGGGGGATTCGGTAGCCTCAACAGCTTTTCGATCAGCGAAGTCGTTGCCCTCAATACCCGTGTGCGAGGAAACCCATTCGAATTTAATCGTTTATTGTTTCTCTGGGAGTGCCTTTTACAATAGTTTTTTGTTTCTCATATAAAGATGTTGTCTCTAACACTCGCCGTGGGTCGAGAAAGAGAGGTGACAGCACTGAGTGAGTCGGTAATTATTGTGATGTGGCTACGGGGATAATTAAGCGTCAGCCTGGCCGCTTCACAGATGGCCAGGGTTTCTGCTGTGAATATTGAGGCCTGAGGGTTGATGCTCTAAGTTTTGGTCCGATTCATTTGGGGGGAGTAAAATGCCGCGCTAACAGACAGGCCATCATCTCTCTTACTACCATTAGTGTAGATTTCGATTGCGTTTGGTAGGTCGTTTACATTATCCGGAGAAACATCTGGAGGGTCGTCCTTTTTCACAGGAGTAGACATAATCGTATCATAATCGTATTGATATAAATTGAAGTTGGTATTATATTCAAGACGTGAGATAAGGGAAGTTATTAGGTATACAAATGAGGTTTAGGACACTTTGCATAAAATTTAAAATTCATTTTCGAAAAAAAGTAAACTACATTTAATCATGAAAATAATCTCCATTATTTTGAATGACCTTCAGCTATCTGTTAGGTAATTCACGGATGCCTTCCGCAAAGAAAGTTTCATCTTGCGAGGCGAGGAAATTATAGACCCATTTTTGCACTTCTTCAAATGTTTTGAATCGCACGTCAGTCAATTCGTTTTGCATTATCCGAAACAAGTGAAAATCAGTTGGAGCTAAGTCTGATGAATACGCCGGGTGTGGCACAACTTCCCATCTAAGAGCCATTAACGTATCTATGACCGGTTTACGCTATGCCTCATGAGGCCTGGCGTTGTCATGGAGTAGTTTTACTGGACGTTTTCCTTTGCCAATAAATGGACGTTTTTATTCAATTTCTTGGTTCAATCTTATGACACCTTTCATATCCCACCATATACACAGCATGATCTTCTTACAGTGAATATTGCCCTTCGGTGTCGATGTTGTCGGCTCGCCGTGGTTAACCCAATGATATTTGCGTTTTGGATTATCAAAATAAATCCACTTTTCATCGCCGGTCACAATTTTCCACAAAAAAGACTTTCTATGTTGCTTATTGTAAAGATTCAGACTTATGTCAGTCGGCTATCTTTATTTTCTTGAGTCAAAAAGTGTGGAACCCACTTTGTTCCTTTTCGAATCTTTCCCATTGCGGTTAAGCGATAGGAAACGGTCTGTTGAGTTACTCCAAGCTGTTTTACAAATTGTTTTTCCATCTGGCCAGAGTTTTCATCCAGCAACGCTTGCAGTTCCTGGTCATCCATCCTTACAGGGGCCCCGGTACGTTCACGGTCACTAACGTCGAAATCACTTTCTTCAAATCGCTTATTCCAATACTCACATGTACTTTTAGATACAATGTTGTCCCCAAGAACAGAACAAATCGATTCACATGCTTTCCTAACAGTTTTTCCTTGATGGAATTCATAGCAAATGCAGTGTCTAATAAATAGCTTATCGGTCTGCATGTTTCATTCCCAGAATTTAAGGTTATGTTTATGACTCCCTCATGTTTTGATACTACATAACAAACCCCACCATATCATATGTAAGCGGTAACTTTGAATTACTTTCATGACACAGAATCGAAGTGTCCTAAAACTTATTTGTTCACCTAATATTTCTTGAATACACTTGTTAATAAGCCGGGTTCTGGAGTGGAGACGAATATTGTTGTCACATATTTCTTTGAGTTTAAGCGAAACCGGTGAGTTTTATGGGAGTGTCGTTGTATGGGATTTCAATATTTCTCTCGTAGCAAAGGAATTTAACGAATCTAACCAGAGGGAGAGGGCACCCCATTGAGGCCAGTCTGTCGAGCAAAATTTAAGGATTAACGTCGTCAACAGCTGACTTGACGTCTAGAAAGACAGCAAGGGTGTCCCGTCTGTCAGCCAGGTGCGTCTCGATGTGCAGAAATAAATTGGTAAGGTTGTCATGGCACGATCTGCCTTTTCGGAATGCACTTTGGGAATTGGGTAAGAGGCTGTTGTATTCCACCCACCATTATAATTTGTTCTTTATCAGTACCTCCAATAATTTACAGAGGCAGGAAGTCAGTGCAATGGGTCTGACTCCACTGCCACTGGATTTGGGAATAAAATGGAAATACTCAATCGATCAGGCGAATGGAAACTCTCCAGACCCGTACGTCTCATTATACAGGTCTAGGAGAAGGAGTTTATACTTGTAGGGCAATTTTTTCGGGGTAGAATAGTCAATACCATCCACTCCAGGAGCTGAACCATTCCTACGAAAGTTCAACGCGAGGTTAAACTCTGCGTAGGAAAACGGGGCTGTTAGAGTGTCGTTTTGTTGACAAGTGGGTACCTGATAGGGATCTGTGGGGCACCAGGGAGGACTAATGGAGTTTATGGAGGCCTCTACGTGTTCATCAATTCGAGAGTTTTCGGTCTTGTTGGTAGTGTTAATGTTGACCCAACTGTTTTTGAAAATTTTGCACAAGTTCCAGACATACGTACTCCTACATTGACTAATGTTTATGGTTTCTGAGAAATTTCTGAAGCTACTTTTTTTTTAATCGGAAGAGTTTATTAGCCTCCTCCGCTGGTGTTTTGAGTTTCATATAGTTCTGGAGACTTCTGATGGAGCGCTACTCCACAAAAGCAGCGATCCGGAGATCCCTAGCCCTGTTACACTCCTCATCCCACCAATGGACAGGATTCCAATGAATTGAGGGAGCAACCTCGGTTTTATGGGGTGTATTCGCCTTGATGGTGCTAGTTAAGTGATCTACAAGTGTGTTATAGTTTTCGATAGGACGTAGAAGGTCATAGTTGGAAGAGATAAACACATCGGAGAAGAAGTTTTCCAGAGAAGGGATAATGGAATCCTAATCTGTCTTGACCGCAGCAAGCCTGAACGACCGTTTCATATATAGTTTCTTTTCGATATCCACTAATATAAGAACTGGGAAGTGATCAGACCCACAGGGTTCGTTTTTCACATATACTTTGATGTTGTCGGCTATGGTAGAGGATGATAGGACGAGGTCAATGTTAGATTCGCTGTGTTCGTCGTGTCTGGTGATGGTGTTGGAATTGTGTAAGATCAAGTCATGTTTCATTATCGAGTTATAGAGTATTTCCCCATTTTGTATGTTATGTTTACAGTTCCAAGCTTGGTGATGAGTATTCACATCTCTCATTAATATCGATTGATTGGGAGCGGTTGATAGGGAACAGCTCTTGTCCCAATCAGAAGGGGGAAGGGTAGTATGAGGGGGTTTATAGAAGGCCTAAAGACTAAACTATGGTTTGCAGTTTGTAATTTGTAACCCTATTGCCTCTATGAGTTTATCAGATATGTCGGGTGTTTGAATTTTTTTGTAATTTATGTTTTTCCTAATAGCAACGATGAGGCCTCCCCCGCTATCATGCACTCTATCCTGTCTAATTATAAAGAAACCGGAAATGCGACGAGGGCGATTGTCTTTGGGGTTTAAACGAGTTTCCGCACAAGCCAATATGTCGATATCTCTGGCGAGTGTCTGTATCTCTGGGAAATGTCTGTCGAAGCTCCTGCAGTTCCAGTACATTATTTACAGGTTTCTCTTGATGAGGCGAGGCCCAGTCATATGTTCTGAGGTGCTTGGCTGGCTCTGGATATCAGGGTGATCACTGGTTCGGGGTGTTGATACGGCGACAGCAGTCATTTTGTTTAACTCTCCCACCAACAGAATCCTTAGATCTTGATAGAGACGTTGGGAGACGAATCGTCTCATTTTTGTAGTTCCAGTTGTTTGTTGTGGTAAGTTTCAAGTTCTCTAATTATTTTTGGAACACGATTTTTGAGAGTTTTGCTGGAAAGGTTTCATCTTACGTAGTCAATCATTATCCCGAGCCCCAGCAGATCTTTGGTGAGCTTGAGTGCATTGTCAACGGCGTCGGTGGAATCCTCGTGTTAGTCAAAAATTCACGAAGTTGGTCCACTGAGATCGGGAAGCCAACTGGATTGTCAACGACGAGTTTTTGGGTCGCTTTCCATTTATCATCGACTCCACTGGCATCGAGGGACTCCTGGGAGGCACTTGGTGGAGATCTCGAGATTCTGATTTTTTTGGATGGGTTTTGGAATGATCCTTCGTTAGTATCGTGAGAGTCGTGTGCATCATTGTCACGAGAGGCCACAGAAGTGAATGACTCATCGTCTGCAACATCAGTAACTGGTTCAGTGGAAACAGAGGGTGGGAGGGGTCTTTTCTCCGGGGGTGATTGTAGAGATATTTGGGATGTTGGTGCTTGGCTCGTATTGTCGGCTCCATTTTTCTCAGTCGCATTAGGATTAGTAATGACTTGTGAGATGCTTGAAGGAGGGGAGAGAGTGTGAGGAGTGATTGATTGTTCAGGGGAGGGAGTCAGGGTTTCAGGAAATTCGTTGTAGGATAGGCCAGATTCCGCACTGGGAACTGTTTCTTGTTGTGGTCTGTTCCCTTTGGAGGGGCAGTTCTTGGCTGTGTCCCTCCTGGTGGCATTGAAAACAAGTTGTAGAGTCGGGTGCGATGTATATTGCCATTATGTTTCGAAAAACCTCAATCTCAATTCGCTTGGGTAATTTTCTAACATCAGCGGGGGAAATATATGTCTGCCTCTTCTGGTTCATGATATGACTTAAATTCTTATTTTTAAATTCTGCCCTCAGAGGGGTAATTGGGGCCTGGATTGTAATCCCCTCTTTGTTGAGTTCTTCTTCCAAGAAATGATCATCGACGGTGGATAATACATGGGTAAACAAAATTCTCTTGATACGGGTGACGTAGCGGCGAATGTATATTATCTGGTGATTTACTACGATGTACTTCTTGGCGTTAACTAGCTCGTCTACAATTTTTGGGCTATCCAACCAAATAATAATATGCCTGTTGAACATCGTGTCGGTGTACTTTATTTTTGACGACGGGATGATCTCAGTCAGTGCAAGCATATAGTCTTCGTGGCTTGCATCTACAATTCTATCCAATAGAATTGCTTGTTCGGGGATGAATTGAGTTGTAGCTTTTACTTTAGAAACGTAAGAGGGTTTTGTAACATTCTGGAGTTGAGCTGCTGGATTTTTTTCCATTTCTAAGGACATAATTAGTAGATCCTTTCCGATCGGACCCACTTATTGTCACACAACAACAAGGGAAATTCCCTCTTATGATTATGATGTTTTCTTACTAGGCTCTGTAGGAATGAAACAATATCGCATTTTGTGAAACCACATCAAACTCACTGAGAGCAAAACAAACACGTCCGATCAAGCGAGACTCTCATTTTTCTCTAATTTAATAATACTTAGAGGAAGATCTTATAGTCCAAGCGTCAGAGGTTTTGCGGTTCAGAAAATTCCTAGATGACATTTTTTTCTATTCTTTTCTTTAATGATTCTCACAGGAATATCAAGAATGCGTACAAAAATTGAATACGGAACATTTTTTTAAACAAATGAAAAGATAGATAGATAGACTAAGCCAAGGTGGAACGACAAAGTAAAACTCGACATGATCATTTCTAATCGTTAATAGAACCCAGTAAATGTGAATTTATGAATTGTTTTTCCTTGTGTTACAAAATAACCCACCTGAGGAACCACTCGATACAGGAGAGGTTGAAGAGGGTTCGATACCAAGTAAATTCAGAGTCTCATTTTAATTCGGCCAATTTAGAAGGTGTCGAGAGAGACAAAAAGTTGCTTGGAGAGCTGGCGGGCGTCCACGGGTGCGAGACAGTCTTATTCCTCAAGTTATCGTGCCTATAAGAATGAAAAAATTGAGGAAACGAAAAATGACAATATTTCGAAAATTTTGTATAAACGGGGGTATAGAAAGAAAAAGTTGCATGTCTCAGGAACCGCTTGACCGATTGCGCCCATCTAAAATACCAACCTTTAGTTTATTATGTGACGAACTCGTCGTCAGACATAATTAGTAATTTTAATTAATGCGAATGACGTCATGTCGGTGTCTCCACCCTTTCTTCCTATGAAGAAAACCCCTGGAAAGACGTCAGCAACCTCATTGGACGACGGTTCTGACGGTTCTCATTTTTGCCCGAGGAGGCTTATTGTCGTCACCCTGGAGAAATATCTCTTCAGGGTCGGGAGGACGACAATGAGGATTGAAGGAACACCCATCAGCTTCAGCGGTCGAGGTCCTATTCCTCGAGGACGAGGATACCTCCAGACGACGAAGTGGAGGCCGTAACCACGTACGCGAGGAATTTGGAGCGAGGACAATGATTCATCCGGTTCCGGGAATTCGTGGATCGACGGTTCCGGGAATTTCGCGGGTTAACGGTTCCAAGAACCTCGGATTCATCATAGTCGTCGTAAGAATTAAATTGGAGCTGCAACGCGGCGCTACTGATTGGCCAGAGTTCGGATAGGAACCCTAACGTTGCCGCGATCTCCCGAGGCAGCCACCGCGTACAAGCAAGCACGTTGCCTCTGGGAGAACACCGGCAGGCGTCACCAAGAACGGACAGTCTTCGTCGTAGCCTTCGTCGCAGTCTTCGTCGTAGTCTTCGAAATTATTATTAATTATTCAGTCACAGTCACAGTCGAGTCATTATTAAGGGAATATCAATCCCAGATCCTGTTGTAATTAATTGAGTCTCAGTAAAGTCTATTTTGTCAGTAGAGTCAGCTATGGTCAACAGTCGAGGAACAAAGGAGGTCAGAATTGTCATTCTTATTATTTCTGTATAAAATCAAGTCGAGTCAATTTCTTGTCGAGTAGTCAGTCGTGAGCTCGCGGATCTTGTCCAATTATTATCAGTTTATTTTTGTTATTTAAAGATGTTCATTTATCGTTTGAGTTTATTATTATCATTCATTAAATATATCTGAATGAGTAAAAAATATACTTTGTGTGTTGTGTTGATTTCGGGGAGGCTAAACGTAGGGAGTATCGTCCTCCCTCCCCCTTGAGATAAACCAGGAGAAAAATGGACCGATAAACCGGATTTGTTAATTTACCGGTTTATTGAGATCGAAAATAAATTAAATAAATTAACTGGCGCTCGAGAATTAAAATTAAATTACCACTCACGTTAAATTCAAATAAAATAATTATTCGAAAATTATCAATCGTCACAATTATAAGAACTAACAACATACCAAATTTCAACTTGCTATATCCATTTGTTCTCAAGTCATCGTGCATACAAGATTTGTGTTGAAAAAATGGAAAAACGGCAATGTCTCTAAAATTTGTATCAATATACTTTAATTGGTCTACATAGAGGCCATCGAGACAAGTATTTTGAAAAATAGGAATCGGTGCAGTAGTTTTTGCAATATTGAGGAATAACGAAATTTAAACAAGTAATTATATCTCAGGAACTACAGGACCGATTGAGCTCAATTTTGACCGCTGAAACAGTGCGCCAAATTTGAACTCAATAGTAATAACAACTAGCCAAATTTTCAGATTTATCTACAAATTTCACCCTCTTGATATCGAATTTTCCGAAAATTAATCACAAACAACTAAATTATCACACACAGACATGACCCTAAAAACATAATTTCTTTCATAACATTCTAGACCATTTGCAATCAAAATTAGGAAATCGAAAAATCGATCAAATGCAAGGCTTCCATTCGGAAGCAAAAAAAATTTGATGGGGTTGTTGGTCGCTCGTTTCGCTCGCTCCCATTGCGTGTGGGCTGGAGTGGGTGTGACCCATCACGGGTCAAACCAATAACTTCCCGACCAATTCCCATTGTTCTGTTTATTAGAACAGAAAAGAAAATTTTGAAATTTCCATCCGGATAACGAGAAAACGAATGACATGCAGATGCATCAAGACTATCAAAAAAATCAAATCCCTTCATTATTCTCAGTAAAATTGTTGAATTTTTAACGCTCCTTCGTCGCGCTATGAGCGCCGCGCCGCACTTTTTCCGACTTTTGAAATTACACTGCACTAAAGCCGCAAAAAAATTTGAAAAAATTTGACATCTCATTTTGAAGTATTTAGAAGTCGTATAAATGAAAAGATCCGCCAAAAATATCATAAATAACTGGATTTTCACATTATCATTCCGAAACTCTGAGCCGTGTAATGTGTATAACGTGAATTATCATACAAACATGGGAAATTTGAGCTCGAATATGTAATTAAAAATACCATTGAACATAAAAACATGTCACGGGACATCTTCAAGTATACGATGTAGATCACTCTTGATTTTTTTCAGATTTTTCTTAGATCTTTCAAATTTTACATTATGTCGATTTATGCTGGTCCGGTGCGGCGCTTACAACGTGACCAACGTCGTTCGTAACTGTTGCGCGACCAACGGAGTGTTAAAGAAAACCAATTTTTTTACTTTCCTCGCACGTTCTATGCGAATAACTAACGGACTGCAGAGGCGATCATCTTCACAAACTAATCAGTTTTAAGTTACATGAAGATACATCGATTAAAAAAAATTAATGGAATCGCTTCATTTGTTCAGCAGATATCGTCGGACAAAGCTTTCACCACATACATACATACATACATACACAGATACTCACACACATACAAACGTCTTCAAAAACGTGTCAGGATGATTGTAGGAGTCATGAAATGTCGACAAATCACGGAAATTCTACTTGTGATTTTCGGGATAATTACAATAACTTCTTCCTTTAGGGTCGGGAAGTTAGAAATATCAATAATATGGGATAAATATTTTATATTACATCAGATATTATATTCCATGGGACAAATCTAATTATAAAGACAGAAAAACTTGAGAAAAAACGAGTAATTCAAATCATAGTCAAATAGTCTAAAGAATTGACAGTGAATTATTGATCAATTTAGCGTAATTTCATTTGGTTATTGTTCAACTTGAGTTCCCCGGAATTACTGAATGGACGATTTGGGAAATAATTGTGGTCACGGCGGTTTTATTATTCTCGCAATCGTGGCTGAATTCATAATGGTAAATAGCCTTGAGCGCACGGGGCTAATGGGCCAGCCTCGTAATTTACGTTGATTAGTTGGTTTTTGTTTGAGTAGGATGGGGTGAACTGAACGAATTGAAAAAGCTGGCTGTGTGGCGTGCCTCGTAGAGATAAGCTTGATATTTAATCCCGTCCACGTTTTCCTCTGTTTTTTTGGTCACTACTCACAAATCCTGTGACGTTGAAAAATTTATTCGTCATAAAAAACCAATGAAGATATTCGTGGAATGAGGCTCTCATTATTCAGGAAATGGTCGTGGAAAGGAGTTAATTTTTTGGAAAATTTATGGGGACAATGATCTTTAAACTCTCTCAATGAACGTTGAAGAACTGATACACAGAAAAGAGGATATCCTCGAATGTGATTTATAATATTCTGGAATCAGAAATATGTATATTCCTGAATCCGGTATATTATATTCTGGATTCCGGAATAATATTCCGGAATCCGAAATATTTAATTCTCGATTCCAAAATAATATTGCGGAATTCGACATATTTTATCCTCAATTCCGGAATAATATTCCGAAGGCTTCCTCGCATAGAAATATTGTACGTTGCGTCTATAACAGATGGCATATACTGACGATACGCCATCCAAATATAAGTGAGTGATTTACATACGACCGGATTTGCCCTTTCGCCTGGCGATTGGGGGTTTTGCGAATTATTAATGGATTTCACGGGCAACTGGTCGTATTTTGGGACATGTTTTCAGGATTTTGGAATTATTATTGCCATCAGTAACATCCTGAAGAGTTTGAAGTTGTTGGGAGGCTATTGAGCTCCTCACTCTGAAAACTCCTCCGATTCAGTACACAAATAATAAGAGAGAAATTTCCCATTCACATCAACTCGTACTACGATAGAGTCAATTCTTATGCCACAAGTTAAGAAACTCACAGTTTTAAAATGTTGATATCTCCGTTACAATAGTAAAATGGGATTAAAAATCCCTTGATCAAGGTTTCGAATAGTTAAGAATTTAATAAAAAGCATAAATTATAGTAATATCCACATATTTCACTGAAATACCGTCAATTGAGAGAATAGCTACAATGAAAATGGAATTGATCCTACCCTCGTTTTACAAATAACTGTCAACTGGTAAGGGACTAAACGGATGAGAAAAATCATTTAAAAGGTTGGACTGTTCAATGTAAATATAATTTTGTGCCTCGAGATATTTTTTAATGTTGTTTTATCACGAAATCGGATACTCACGATGTAATTAGTTTGGATATAACCTTTCCATACCACTCAAATCAGGAGACTCTATATATCTGCTACGCAGATTTCTCTACTACTCAAGACTACTACTCTATAGACTCTACGAGGTCTCGAGGAGATCTGACGCCATGCGGCCAGTTCGCCAAAAATCATACTCAATCAGAAGGCCGATCGCCTATCTAATAACTTCAAACTAATCAAATCAAATCCCCAACTAAATGCCACTTCGACTGGATAATCTTTACAATATTTAATTTAGTTTTGACTCAAATTCTCAATATAAAAGTTTCTCCGAATTCATTACCGTAGTGGATTTTCACCCACGATGCTTCCTCATCCTGGGGATGATTCCCCAGGTTCGTCCAGGATTTTCCTTGACTCCGGCATTTTCTGTCCTTGTCGAAAGTCGGAGCTTCCCCGCTCGAGGTTGGCTCCTCTCCTCGGTCAGCGAATCAGGTCCGTCCCTAGGTGGTCAGCGGGTTCCAGTTGGCCCCAAGAGATTTTTCTGGGCCGTCCTCTTCTTCTCCTCTAAATCCTCTCCTCGACGATTCCTCTCCTCGACCATCATTCCCAAATAATTGATAATAATTTCATTTCATTAGAATTTTCTCAATGGTTCCTTCGGTTTTATGAAAAGGAAGGGAGCTTGAGCTCCCTCCGAGTCTCAGGATTTGATCCATTAATTATTTTCATTCAAAATAAAAATATTTAGACCCTGTGACAACCAGATTGTCACAAACTACTTGAACGATTGGGCTGAAACTGCGCCCAGAGCTGCTCCCGCATGATAGCAATTGTGTGACAAAATTTCAGATTTACAGCTGCAACTTAACTCGTCTTTTTGTTGAGATTTATAAAAAATTTCCAAAAAATCTGCACACACATACGGACATACATACACACATTTTCTAAAAACATCATATTTTCACGTTTCATGACATTCTACATCATTTCCAAGCCAAATTAGAAAATCGCAAAAACGACCGATCACAAGGCTTCCATTCGGAAGCAAAAAAGACTAATAACACATGAGGTAAGAGTCACATGGCTTGTGCCGAATAGGAGTTCTACCCTGCTTGTTTTTCTCATGAGTTCTGAGAATTTGATGGATCGAAACATAATTTTAACGTGACTTCCAGGACATTTTTTCCGCACCTTTTTACTGCGTGTGAAAATTCCCAGAAAGTTTTTGGGACGGCAATATTGACATTAACATTTATTGATATGTCATTGTTTCACTCCTACAATAACTAGAAAATTGTAAAACCGTTAAATAGTATAGAGGATCGGAAAATCCAATTTCCAAGATGAACAACACCATGAGAAGCGTCAAGATCCGCTCTCGCTGCGCATTCCCATTTCCTCTTCTCCCACTCAAGGGCTGTGCCTTCAATCGGCTCATGATATATACCTACACACCACTTGTGTCTACGGTGCGCATGTCAATCACTTCCGACCTAGATTTCAGTGGATACAATCGGGTAAAAACAAAGCGATATATCCAACCTTCATTTCCGGTTTGTTGTTCATTGTGGAGACAGCGTCAATAGTATTTTTTTTTCATCTGCATGTGGCAGATGGGCTTCATCACGTAATTAATGTAGAAATCCAGATGAAGAATTTTATGAGTTCAATTGAAAAGTTGAGAGTAATTTCAATGAGCGCTAGTCTTAGTTGTTCCGTGGTGGCACCAGTTTTCGAATCCATCAATATCGGATGATATGTATTTTTCCCGTGTAATGTGAAATATTAATTTTTAGAAGTCAATTAAGATATTTTTCCGACAGAAAGAGACTTGATTTTGATTGAACAAATTTCAAATTAGATGAATATTCGCCAATATTATTTGCGAATATTGTCGAATAACGTGGATGCAGTTTTCGAATAAAGCCAATTAAACGGGTTTGGGTGAAGAACATTTAGGAAATCCTTTACGAGAAACATATCCAGAGCAATTTTACTGTTATTTCAATATTTGTAATAAATTTTGTTTGCAATGGAACACTTTTGTTGAAAAAATGATCTCAAAATGGTAAGAAAATAAATGAACTTTACGGATACCATCAAGTGAAAAATAATAACAAAAATCATTCGATCATTCACAACGACTTGATCAGCCAGTCAGTTCCACATTTCAATAACTGAAACTGATTAAAATCAATTGTTTGCTTACATTTTGTCTCCAGATCCTTATGAAGAGTGACTGAATCCAACCTTCTGTTCCCTACATAAGGCTCGATGAACAAAAAAAGATCAGTCGGTCGAGCACTCCGGATAAATGTAATTTTAGGAATTCTTTGCACTCTGTGTAATGTAAATCAACATTGTAATTCGTGCAGAAATTACTGCACTTCGAGACGGAAACAATGAAAATGGACTTCAATGACTGCATATTTGTTCATTCAAAATTATGCCATAAGTGTGCTCTAAATTCGGCAATTTGGTTCCCATTCGAAATCAGGCGCTACCACACTATAAACAACTTAATTTTCTAAGATTAAAATCTGAACTAAATTCTAAATGAAAGTTAATATGAATAGAAACATTCTGATTGAGTTTGTGCTCAATCAGCAGCCTAATATTATTGATGGTAATTAATCGAGAATTGCAAAAATAACATAGAGTCTTATGAGAAAATGAACTTTACGGGAGACTCGACGAGGTTAGGGAGAAAATTAAAATCTAATAAAAATATCGAAAAATCAGAACAAAAAAAAATGTACTATCAGCACCCCATAACAATTCCTGTACGATGAATTTTCAAAAGTTGAGTCTCATCACCATTTTCATTTCTTTTTTTTTCTTTCTCTTATTTTCTCACGTCTAACTATCATCAACATTGAACCACACTCCTGATAGAGATAATTTGATACTGTAAAAAAGAAGTTTATTCTAGGCAGAAGGCCCTCGCGCAATGGCCATTTGTAAGAATGTATGTTTCTTGCAATAAATAACGTTAAAAGTTAAATCAGAACAAATAAACAAAAATTGCTCGATATGGCAATTATGTTCAGTGTCAAACTTTTGTAATAAATAATTGACGTTTCTGTGTGTCCGAAATGGCGTCTTATGTCGAAACATCTCAGATAAACGGGAGACTATTTGTTTAAAAAAATAATTGCAGACAGAATTTGATGGATCAACTTCTTACATTCATCAAAATTAGCATTCATGAGAAAAATTATCACTGATGAATAATTTTTTTGTCAGGCTTTTTGAATTTATTTTTCCTTACTACATTCAACGACTTAACTCGAAATTATTCATGCTACTTTAACCTATTCCCATATTTCCTATTTCCATAATATCCTTGCAATTGCAGAGAATTCTCAGGAGAACAATACATCAATTGATGTAAAAAGAAATATAAAAGTTTGAAGGGAAGTTGAAATGAATAGAATAATATTATCAAGAATATTGTGGTGGAGGAGAGAAGTGGAAGATTTGTCAGCGCGGGAAGAAATAAAAAGATGGAAAATAACATTCCAATTCCGCCAAGACCACAATTATAGTAATGAATGGGTTTTTATGATTGCGAGTGGATTCTTCAAATGAGGAAAAACTTCTGAAATGAGTGTGAATTGTTCAGCGACGACCCGCACCACTACCCGTTGTAGTCAATCATTGAAATCAAGTGGTGACGCCCAACTCTAGTCAGACATGGAGACGAGAGATTCAAGACTTTTAACAACTTTGACTGGAATTTCCGGTAGACTTCCCGGAAATTTCTGTCAAATGATACATCTAATAATTCAAAGGTTTTCCGTTATTGATAATTAATAAATTGATGGAAAAGCGAATGAAAACTGTCATTTCAGCTTCATTCAACCTATGGACATTGATAGGAATCAGGAAAATTTAAGTAAATATAGATATTCAGTCATCGAAAACATCATAATATTGAGATACAGTTAGGGGAGACCGGGGCAAAATGACACTCCGGAGCCAAATGAGATCCTTGTAAAATTAGATATTTTGCACGTATAATTGATTTTTCTGCAGTTACTAACGAAATACGTCATTGTTAACAGACTTAAACTATAAATATAACTCAGCTTTCAAAGGTTACAATCTGAAAAAATTCGAAACGGAAGTTAATAAGAATAGAAACATTCTGGTTCAATTCTTAGTCTGTTATTATTGATAATAATTAATCAATAAATGCTAAAATAACCATGACTATGACGAAGTTTGATCCTCGTGAGATAAAACGGGAGGGACCCTTAAATATTTCACTCGATTTATGATCAATCGGCCCTTGTCATTAAAATTTCATAACCGGCCGACTAATAATTTTCAGAAGATAAATATTGAATGCGATTTAGGGTGAAAAAATTATACAATTGCAGATTTCACAGAAAATTTCAAATTTTTAAGCAACATCAAGATAAGGATTCCTCAACTTAACAAAATTTTGTACGAACAGATTTAGTGTTAAAGACCGCTGAATTTCCAAGTAATTGAAAATTCATGATTATATTCATCGAAAATTTCTTGATTTCTATTCAGTTTCAGGTAATAATTAAATTTATATTTGCAGTTATCTTTGATTTTCCCATGAGATTCTCAATTTTCAATAACGAAATTTCTTGAAATTCCAGACGAACTAAAATGTGATGAGAATTCCCTGAAAGTGTATCGGAAATTTACAAGCAAAAAATTTTCAAGTGTACCAAAAAAATCGACATATGATGAACTTACAAAAATTTATAACTGTAACATGAAATATCTGAATAAGACAAAAATTTTCTCATTCCCATAAAAACTAGAATATTACTCATAACGGCAATGAGACATTGTCTTAGATAGAAATTCCATTTTTTTATGCGAAAACTTATTTTCTTACTTATGGGCTGCGTTAAATGACGTTACACAGAAAAAAAACAGAGGAGCCTCATTTCGCCCCGGTCTCCTTTACTTTTCCACATTCAAAACCAATTTATCATTTCAAATAAATTATTCTTTTGGAATCACATCACAATGTACTATTTCGTTGAAAGCAGGAAGTGACAGGAGCGGCATTTGCTATTTGAATTTCAACTGAAATTTTCACATAAATATTCAACCCTAAATTTTCGAAACTGCTCCGTAACCCCCTAAGCAACCGTAATCACTCCAGGATGGTAGCAAGGTTAGAATGATCCCAGGGGAATGATAGACTTATCTCATCGTTACTGCCACCCCTCATCCATTCGGGTGTGCAAATTCTACATTATTACCGCCCTCTGCTACCCCCATTTTGTTCTCGGGAATGTCATCCGTTCGTCTCCCATTATCATAATTCCTGAACCATTTTTCTCCAGCAACCACTCTATCTGAATGTGAATTTATCACTGAATATCAATGATTGATCCGCAATGGGGAACATATTTTTCTGACACTAATTTGTATGATTTCCATTATCTAATTATTTGTGAGTACTAATGAAGAATAGAAAAAATCTAATGTCTAATATATGATATACATTACGAAACATTAGAGAATGCACTTGGAGAAATGATTTATTTGAATCTAATGAATAAATTTATTGGAACAGTGCACGGAGAAAATAAAATAGTAACCGTTACCAAAGTTTTGTAAGTACATATTATTATCGACATAGTAATGGCTGCCATGGAACATCGTAATGATTACTATAGAACATAGTAAGCTCTTCAATGGTAATAGGTCCTATGAGCATAGTAATAATTACTATGTTACATAAAATGTCCTATAATATATAATGAAATTATTCGCAATATTTGAGCACCACCAAGAAACGAAACATGAATAGATCAATGTTAGACACAGAAATACCATCAATTCAAGAACGAGAATTATCTTGTTGTAAAAACCATCTAACAGAGAAATTATGTATTTGAATGAAATAATACATTTATTCAGAGAGCTCTCAATAAAGCGTCCATTAAAATCGAAATTAAATTTCCAGTTGCATTTTTATTCAATATCAAATGAATAGTTTCGCCCGGTGGCTTGGCGCAGTGGGTAAGTTCGTTACCTCACATGCAAAAGGTTCCGAGTTCGAATCCCGGTCGGATGGAACGGTGCGATCTAACCATTTAAAGTCTTGATCATCATCGCAATATACCCTAATCGGGTCAAAGCAATGTAAAATAACGAAAAAAAAAATGAATAGTTTTGTAAATGTAAACAAATGCTTTCTTCATACAAGTAAAGACTTTATTAGCTAGAAATGGAATAATTGTTTGGATGGCGAAGGAAAAGAATTTATTAAGGGGGGGCGGGAGGAATATTGTTTTTACCGACGAAGTAAAAATTCATGTTTTTTACACTCCTAAATTATATTCGTGTCAATTGAAAATTTCATTTTTATACTATTATTTTCTACTATGCGGAATCTCAATTTTTAATGTTTTTTTTATCGTTATTTTACATCGCTTCGACCCGGTTAGGGTATACTGCGATGATGATCAAGATTTTAAATGGTTAGATCGCACCATTCTACCCGGCTAGGATTTGAACTCCGAACCTTTCGCATGTGAGGCAATGCACTTCTCAGGTAAGAATTGACGATAGAAACAGGGCTCATCAAGCCCTGGACCAAGGCTCGGAAATGCTCAATCAGAGCTAGGGCTCAGCCTTGGATCAATCCTCCTTCAGCCCTAAAATTATAGCCTCATTTCCGGCTTAGTCCGCAAGGCTTGAACGAGGCTTGGTGCCAAGGGTTGATTCAAGCCTTGAATTACCATATTTTAAAGGCTCAATCGAGCTTCGGCTAAATAAATTGGAGTATTGTTTACAGATATTTGTATAAACAATTTCTTATTGCTTCATCACCCTTTTTATGAATTTAGAGTAACCTATGAAAGAGAGTGCGGTCGGACCGTACATCACTGTTGCTAAGCGTTGTTGGTGATTGTGATTGTCGGTTAATTAACAATGAATGGGAAAAAAATTATTATCATCATTAGTTTCTATTAATTATTTGTCCTGGATTATTACCGCGCACCTCGAAATTGATATACAATGAAATCAAACATTAAAAAATTTGCTCCTGCTGGGGTTCCGTCCGGGGTCCTTCTGATCCGTAGACAAGCGTGCTATCCACTGGGCTACCTGCGACTTCTTAGGATGATACATTTTTTTCGGCTATAAAAATTCAACTTGTGTTAGTGTTATTTTGTTGATATCCTAATTAAACTTCCGGAACTTGAATAAATGATAGGTCCGATGGATTTAAGAGTTGAGAATCGATTGATTAATTAATTATAGATAACGATAATAATAATTATGTAGCCTCGTGCACAAAGAGCTGCTCTAGGCCTGGTCTAGGGTTAGCTTAGATAATTTGGCGGAAAATTATAGCTATGTTTGTAGATGATGATAATGTTTTCACCACCATTAGCTGATGAGTATTGATATAAAAATTGATGAAATTAATCGAAAGTAACTTTGATTTTCGAGGCCTTGCTGAGCCCTGAATAAGCCTTGACATACTGAGCCTAAATACTGAAAGCCTGGACTAGGCCTGAATTAAGCCTCTTGAATTAAGCCAATGGCCCCTTTAATCATCCTCATTTGAAGCTCAAGTGAACGATGAAACCAAGCCTATCCCAGGCCTGAATAACTGAGCCTCACACAACCCTGGGCTCATACAGGCTTGTTCTCATCGTCAGCCGATGTAATTCTTACCTGGGTTACCCCAAGCCCCGGGCTTTTACTATGTTCAACATTAATTTTTCGAACGGACTCCACCACATTTTTATTCTGCATGCCATATTTTTTCATCTGGCACATCGCAGTCTCTCATTTGTTCTCAAAATTACTATGTGAAAGAGTAAATTTTCGAGTGCAGCGGGTATACCCTGGTAGGAGATAAGAAAAGGCCCAGGGTGGGCCGAGGATGGCCCGGTGCTGGCCAATATTGGGCCAGCCTTGGCCCATTCCTCATCTCCTGTCAGGATAATCCTGCATTGTATTTCTCATATCAAGATACCAGTATATCAATCTATCAATACATATCAATCACTATACATATCTTATAAACAATCAATTTTCCACCATTAAAATCATTTGTTAGGAATCGTAACTTTATTCATACTTAGAATTTTATCAGAAATCATGCCTATACAAATAAGGTTTCCGAAAGTTTGAACAATTTCAATTACTGATTTATAAACAGCGAATGTGTAAAAGAATAATAATTCTATGCAAAATTTAATTTCAATAACCCCGAATATGGATAATTTTTTTCAAATTTTTTTTATGCGATTTAATTCACAGATGCTGGGATATTCTTAATAGTAGATGAAATCGGCTATCAAATGCCATTGACAAATTCAAGAAAACATGATTAAAAAATCCTCAAATCTTAAACTAAAAACACAGAAAAACTTTCTTAAAACAATCTATGAGAAATTTAATAAAGGATGAGAGTAGCTCATTGGGAAATGGAGTGGAGGTTATACAAATTGCCTCTGTACCACGTATATCTACCGCTAAAAACTACAATCCAAAAACGAGTAAAACCCGCTCTATTGCTTATAACCCCACCAGAATGCCTAATGACTGGAAGATCGAGCGAGCACCGATAGGGGATCAAACTATGGTAGTAGCTCCGATGTAAACCGACGCGAGAATACGAAGCCGTGAACAAAGAAACTGATACTGCAGATTGGAAAGTATCCCTATAAAAAAATAGTAAAGAATAGGGGGAAAGAACGCAGGTGGAAATGTTCGAGGGAAATTTCGCCATGGACTTATCAGTCATTTATGAGGACCGGGGGGTTACTGGGAAAAACTTTTGCCAACTCTCCGCACGCACACCAACACAGCTTTTTCATACTGCTACTTCCTCCGAGGTTTTTCGTTCAACACCCCTTTGTCTTTTCTTCGTATTCTTCTACATTTATTGACTAGATGATTATGAAGAATTTCCGAGCGAATGGATTGAAAGTTTGCACTGAATTATTCAGAAAAACTTTAGTTGTCTCAAATTTTATAGTAATTGAGTGGTGAGAATGGGCAAATTTTAAGTAAAAAATTCATTAATATTTGAATAAGTTAAATTGAATTTTCTTGTGATCAGGATAAAATAATATTTATTTTCGTTGCGAATCCGTATTCTTTAAAGTACAGGGAGTATCTGTATATATGGATTGGATCTTCAATAGCAAAAAGCTGAATCTAGACGCGGCATCCATCCGGAAGCCATAAAAATGAATAATAATGTTGGCTGCGAAAGCCTCGAAACTGATTTTAAATATTTTTTTATTTTTTTTATTTTTCTATTTCATTGGTTTTATCGAAGTAATCCTCCATTTGAAACCCCTCCTCTAGCCTGCCTCCCCTCCTTTCTTTTCCTCTCATTGTTATCTGCGGTATCATGGCCATCTTACTCTTAGCTGTGCCCCATTCGAGCTAGGACTGCACGGGAAACCATGTAAAACCCCAGTCGCACAGCCGGTCGATTGTGCAGTGCCCTAATATATCCATCTGTCACACTGACTAAATGGCGACACTAGGCCGCTACACCGTACCTACCGCCCGCAATTTTTGTGCGAGCGAATTGTTCTTAAGCGGTCACCCATCCAAGTACTAACCCAGCTCAACGCTGCTTAGCTTGGATGTCCGCCGGAACAACACCTCACCCACCTAACCATTACAGTCGTCCTGATTTTAAATACATAAAATTAAAAAAAAATTATATTAGTCGTAAATTACCCTCGGGAATCTTACTTGTGAGCTCAGCGCATCGCTTAGTCGATACATACTTATGGCACTACGAAAACCCGAATTCTTTCACCGGCACAAAAGCGTTCAAAATTCCTCAAATCAAATAAAATGGAACAATTGGGTTTTCACCCGGTAATTTCTGCAGAAAACCCCGAGTAGTCACTAAAAGGTTATGCATGGAGGAGAAAAAGAGGACGAGTGAGAACAAGGGTGGAGTGAAGTGAGGCCCACCAAGGACTCGTGAATTCTCAGCAAACTTAGGTCGTATGGCTTTTTAGAGAGTAGAAAGGGTTATATGACCCAACCAGGAGGATAGTCAAGGTGCTTTTAGCGCCGTAGAATGGAACACGTTAACGCCAGACCCAGACACTGCACAGTGGCACACACGAGATGCCAACTAACCAACACTACTCAACCCTTGTAGACTGTTACCACACCGCAACTTAACACTCTCAGGTACTACCAAGGACCTATATTCAAAATGTAACGTGTATATACTGCCAAAATTACTGTGTATTATATTTCAGTCTCGTTCTCGGTATTAAAATCCTGATATTTACTGGTAGTACCGCTGATTATGCAGATCGAGTCACAAGTTTAGAGAGCAATTCGAAAAAATGCGTCATGAAGGCCTGGTAGCGCCCCCACAGACCTGTCGTTTTCATAACGTTTTTTGTGCTCGAAAGAGACACATAATAGAGAGCAACTTTATTCACTCAAAATTAATTTATTGTCAACTTTTTCATTATACAGTGTGAATAAATATTAAAATGGAAAGAAGTGAATCTTCTGAAGGAATAATCCTACGAGAAATGTCGCAACTGGAGAAATTATTGCTCTACAAGTGCGATGCAACCTCGAAAGGTAATATTCAATTCTTTGAGTTAAAATTACTTTTGTAATTTTTCTCTCTTACGGCTGCTTGTACTCGACATGAGTGAGTCACGTTTGCGCGTCCTGGCTGGTGACTTTTGCACGAAGGAGGCAATGACAACCAGTGCGTTGATAACTAAATATCAAAACCATTGACAATGGGCTAACTGGCTAACGCCCGATATTAACGCTAACTGAAATCAGCAATATTGAATAATGAATAAATAAATCAACAAACATGAATGTTTGTAATACTATGATATTTTTAATAAACTTTCTCAATTAGTTTATGTGGAAGAATTTCATAATAATAATTTGTTGACTGGTGACGATTGCACGAAGGAGGCAATGACTACCAGTGCATTGGAAAGTTTGATTCCTTTCCACAGAAAATAAAATGGAATCACCCACTCATTTATCAGGTTTTTTCCAGATTTTTCGGATGCAAATCATCTTAAAATCTCGTGAAATAATTTTCAAGACGCTGTCAAAGTGACAGAATATTTAAAAATTGAGAATCTTCAGGTTATTGGGATCAAACATTGTTAATCCTGAATGTGTCATTGTGTCCAAGGACAGAAGAAGCATCCCTAGATGTATTTTGAGGATGTTTCAATGAGTGATACGATGATTCCAATTAACTGGAGTTGGCCTTCACCCTGACCAGTATCTAGAGGGTATTATCAATAGGTAAATAAGACACAACAAACATTCGTTTGTTTTTTAATATAAATAATTGATTAAAATTACGAATGAACAATTCGTATTTTATAAAACAAAAACAGATTCACTGAATCAATATTCGGGGAAAAATTCCCTCTCCAAAGTCCAACTCTGAATATCGGATTTCTACTCTTCTCAATTAAATTGATGAAGGATAATATCATTTATAAATAAACTGACTCATGGTTTCCTGACTTATCGTTGTTGTGGTTGATGTCAAGTCACTAAAAAGGTTTCAATACTGATCTCTTGATAAGCACTGGATGCTTCTGGCTCAGATTTAATTTATTTATTCATTTTTTATTTTTTCGCATTCATTGAGTTGAGAAAATGCTCATAACTGCTAACATAACTGAATAATCAGCGAATTACAGTAAATATGGGAACATATTTCAACTTTATTTGGTTTTCACCATCTTCTACATGAAAAAACATGTAAACATCCCTCACAAAGCCAATGTGCAGTTTCTTAAACCGAATGGGCTTGCGTCAAAGTATCCCTCAAACGGTAAAAGCTATAACTGCCGAACGTCAAATATGTTAAACAGTTTCCACTTCCAACTTGAATATTCTTTTTCAAAAAAATAACTAATAAATACTTAACCTTCAAATTATGTCAGAGGTTGCAATTTTTTCTACTTGCATAAATCAATTATGATTTAAATTTGCAAAACTTTTGATGAGAAAATGAAATCACAAATGAGAACTTTGCGGAGCTGTCCGACAAGGCTGTTCGTTGGAAAATTGAATTTTGCCTCATCTGACCATGATGGGTTCAGAAAAAGGGAACTTTGCATTGAAAATTTGTTTTGAATGGATATATCCAATTTCTTCGTTGAATCTCAAATTCGCGTAGTATTGCTGGACTTAGTTTCTCACAAAACCTTCTCATGTGAATCTTAGCCAAAGCTTCACATATTTTATGTTAAAAAAAAATTGACAGGAAAATCAAAGAAAAGCCAATTTTTATCTTTTTCTTTTTGAGGGCAGATTTTCATGGGTATAACCAATGAAAACTTCATTTATCGCTTAATACTCATAAAACCGGGTTTTATATCTGAATCTTATTCAGGAAGGAATGATAATAATATTCATTATAATAATAACAAATAATCAAATGAATGAATACATACATAATCATGATTATACATCATGATGTTTAACCATAGTGCAAAATTATAAAAATAAGCATTCATTCACTGAAATATATTTTTGAGCTATCTCAAATCATGAATACATAATTGATTGAAACGATTTTCTTACATTTTCCAATTAAATCCTTGGAAAATAAAGGAATTACAAGGCTAGTCCTTAACTTTGTTTTTAATACAATACATGTTATACCAATGTAGAGAATTTCTCCTTCAATCTTGCTCTTGACACAATCTTCAATCTTCAATCTTGCTCTCGTGCTCTTGGAGAAGCACGATTTATCAATATGAAATAACTTCCTCAAGCAGTGCAACTGCAGATTGGAATGGATAGGAAGAATGTTTTCTTCCTATTTGTTAAAAAATCGTAAGATCACAATAAGTAAGAAAAATATTCTTAGATGTCCTTTCGATATTATACATCAACTTATCTCAGGGTGTCCCGCAATCGCTCCTTTTCCTGAAAGGGTATTGAAGAGGGAGCTTTTTGAAGTGGAAAGTTCCTCTCCCGTTTTTGGATCTGAGCTTATTTTTTTTGGTCTGACCTTTTTTTTTCGGGGTTTTTCTACTGATTTCAGGGACGAAGTTTTTTTTTTAAATTGATAAAATTTTTTTTTCTTTCTTGAGGGGAGGCTATGAGGAACAAGGCTGAGCCCAAATCCTGTCTCCAAGATGGAAATGGGATTTTCTTTCTCCATTTTGTGCTCTCAATTCACATGGATTTGGGAAAATTGGGCACTTCGAGGGGGTAAAAGCCACCCCCGTTTGAACCGGGGATTCGAAATCTTCACTAAATGAGGGGAGGGGGTTGAGGACCAAGCCTGAGCCCAAATCCTGTCTTCAAAAGGTGAATGGGATTTCCTTTCTCCATTTTTTGCGTTGAGTTCCCATGGCTTTGGGGAAATTAGGTACTTTGAGGGGGTGAAAGCCACCCTGGTTCAAATCGGGGAAGTTGATATTTTCAGTAAATGAGGGGAGGGGGTTGAGAAACAAGTCTGAGCTCAATTTCTGTCTCCAAAAGGGAAACGAGATTTTCTTTTTCAATTTTTTGCTCTCAATTCGAATGGATTTGGGAAAATTAGGCATTTTGAGGGTGTAAAAGCCAACCCCGTTCGAATCGGGGAAGTTGATATTTTCACTGAATAAGGGGAGAGGGTTGAGGAACAAGTCTGAGCCCAAATCCTGTTTCCAAAAAGGGATTAAGAGTTTCTTTTCCCATTTTTTGCTCTCGGTTTGCATGGATTTGGGAAAATGGGGCACTTCAAGGGGGTAAAAGCCACCCCCCTTCTAATCGGGGAAGTTGATATTTTCACTAAATGAGGGGAGGGGGCTGAGGAACAAGTTTGAGCCTAAATCACGTCTCCAATACAAAATTGAGTTTCTTTTTCCGTTTTTTGCTCTCAGCTCGCATGGATTTGGGGAAATTGGGCACTTTGAGGGGGTAAAAGCCACCCTGGTTCGAATGGGGGAAGTTGATATTTTCAGTAAATGAGGGGAGGGGGTTGAGAAATAAGTCTGAGCTCAATTTCTGTNATTATGATTTAAATTTGCAAAACTTTTGATGAGAAAATGAAATCACAAATGAGAACTTTGCGGAGCTGTCCGACAAGGCTGTTCGTTGGAAAATTGAATTTTGCCTCATCTGACCATGATGGGTTCAGAAAAAGGGAACTTTGCATTGAAAATTTGTTTTGAATGGATATATCCAATTTCTTCGTTGAATCTCAAATTCGCGTAGTATTGCTGGACTTAGTTTCTCACAAAACCTTCTCATGTGAATCTTAGTCAAAGCTTCACATATTTTATGTTAAAAAAAAATTGACAGGAAAATCAAAGAAAAGCCAATTTTTATCTTTTTCTTTTTGAGGGCAGATTTTCATGGGTATAACCAATGAAAACTTCATTTATCGCTTAATACTCATAAAACCGGGTTTTATATCTGAATCTTATTCAGGAAGGAATGATAATAATATTCATTATAATAATAACAAATAATCAAATGAATGAATACATACATAATCATGATTATACATCATGATGTTTAACCATAGTGCAAAATTATAAAAATAAGCATTCATTCACTGAAATATATTTTTGAGCTATCTCAAATCATGAATACATAATTGATTGAAACGATTTTCTTACATTTTCCAATTAAATCCTTGGAAAATAAAGGAATTACAAGGCTAGTCCTTAACTTTGTTTTTAATACAATACATGTTATACCAATGTAGAGAATTTCTCCTTCAATCTTGCTCTTGACACAATCTTCAATCTTCAATCTTGCTCTCGTGCTCTTGGAGAAGCACGATTTATCAATATGAAATAACTTCCTCAAGCAGTGCAACTGCAGATTGGAATGGATAGGAAGAATGTTTTCTTCCTATTTGTTAAAAAATCGTAAGATCACAATAAGTAAGAAAAATATTCTTAGATGTCCTTTCGATATTATACATCAACTTATCTCAGGGTGTCCCGCAATCGCTCCTTTTCCTGAAAGGGTATTGAAGAGGGAGCTTTTTGAAGTGGAAAGTTCCTCTCCCGTTTTTGGATCTGAGCTTATTTTTTTTGGTCTGACCTTTTTTTTTCGGGGTTTTTCTACTGATTTCAGGGACGAAGTTTTTTTTTTAAATTGATAAAATTTTTTTTTCTTTCTTGAGGGGAGGCTATGAGGAACAAGGCTGAGCCCAAATCCTGTCTCCAAGATGGAAATGGGATTTTCTTTCTCCATTTTGTGCTCTCAATTCACATGGATTTGGGAAAATTGGGCACTTCGAGGGGGTAAAAGCCACCCCCGTTTGAACCGGGGATTCGAAATCTTCACTAAATGAGGGGAGGGGGTTGAGGACCAAGCCTGAGCCCAAATCCTGTCTTCAAAAGGTGAATGGGATTTCCTTTCTCCATTTTTTGCGTTGAGTTCCCATGGCTTTGGGGAAATTAGGTACTTTGAGGGGGTGAAAGCCACCCTGGTTCAAATCGGGGAAGTTGATATTTTCAGTAAATGAGGGGAGGGGGTTGAGAAACAAGTCTGAGCTCAATTTCTGTCTCCAAAAGGGAAACGAGATTTTCTTTTTCAATTTTTTGCTCTCAATTCGAATGGATTTGGGAAAATTAGGCATTTTGAGGGTGTAAAAGCCAACCCCGTTCGAATCGGGGAAGTTGATATTTTCACTGAATGAGGGGAGAGGGTTGAGGAACAAGTCTGAGCCCAAATCCTGTTTCCAAAAAGGGATTAAGAGTTTCTTTTCCCATTTTTTGCTCTCGGTTTGCATGGATTTGGGAAAATGGGGCACTTCAAGGGGGTAAAAGCCACCCCCCTTCTAATCGGGGAAGTTGATATTTTCACTAAATGAGGGGAGGGGGCTGAGGAACAAGTTTGAGCCTAAATCACGTCTCCAATACAAAATTGAGTTTCTTTTTCCGTTTTTTGCTCTCAGCTCGCATGGATTTGGGGAAATTGGGCACTTTGAGGGGGTAAAAGCCACCCTGGTTCGAATGGGGGAAGTTGATATTTTCAGTAAATGAGGGGAGGGGGTTGAGGAACAAGTCTGAGTCCAAATCCTGTCCCCAAAAGGGAAATGGGATTTTCTTTTTCAATTTTTTGCTCTCAGTTCGAATGGATTTGGGAAAATTGGGCACTTTGAGGGGGTAAAAGCCACCCCCGTTCGAATCAGGGAGTTGATATTCTCAGTAAATGCGGGGAGGGGGTTGAGGAACAAGCCTGAGCCCAAATCTCGTCTCCAGAAGGGAAATGAGATTTTGTTTTTCCATTTTTTGCCCTGAGTTCACATGGATTTGGGAAAATTGGGCACTTTGAGGGAGTAAAAGCCACCCTGGTTCGAATCGGGGAAGTTGATATTTTCAGTGAATGAGGGGTGGGGGTTGAGGAACAAGTCTAAGCCCAAATCTTGTCTCCAAAAGGGACATGAGATTTTCTTTTTCAATTTTTTGCTCTCAATTCGAATGGATTTGGGAAAATTGGGCACTTTGAGGGAGTAAAAGCCACCCTGGTTCGAATCGGGGAAGTTGATATTTTCAGTGAATGAGGGGTGGGGGTTGAGGAACAAGTCTAAGCCCAAATCTTGTCTCCAAAAGGGACATGAGATTTTCTTTTTCAATTTTTTGCTCTCAATTCGAATGGATTTGGGAAAATTAGGCATTTTGAGGGTGTAAAAGCCAACCCCGTTCGAATCGGGGAAGTTGATATTTTCACTGAATGAGGGGAGAGGGTTGAGGAACAAGTCTGAGCCCAAATCCTATTTCCAAAAAGGGATTAAGAGTTTCTTTTCCCATTTTTTGCTCTCGGTTTGCATGGATTTGGGAAAATTGGGCACTTCAAGGGGGTAAAAGCCACCCCCCTTCTAATCGGGGAAGTTGATATTTTCACTAAATGAGGGGAGGGGGCTGAGGAACAAGTCTGAGCCTAAATCCCGTCTCCAATACAAAATTGAGTTTCTTTTTCCGTTTTTTGCTCTCAGCTCGCATGGATTTGGGGAAATTGGGCACTTTGAGGGGGTAAAAGCCACCCTGGTTCGAATGGGGGAAGTTGATATTTTCAGTAAATGAGGGGAGGGGGTTGAGGAACAAGTCTGAGTCCAAATCCTGTCCCCAAAAGGGAAATGGGATTTTCTTTTTCAATTTTTTGCTCTCAGTTCGAATGGATTTGGGAAAATTGGGCACTTTGAGGGGGTAAAAGCCACCCCCGTTCGAATCAGGGAGTTGATATTCTCAGTAAATGAGGGGAGGGGGTTGAGGAACAAGCCTGAGCCCAAATCTCGTCTCCAAAAGGGAAATGAGATTTTGTTTTTCCATTTTTTGCTCTGAGTTCGCATGGATTTGGGGAAATTGGGCACTTTGAGGGAGTAAAAGCCACCCTGGTTCGAATCGGGGAAGTTGATATTTTCAGTGAATGAGGGGTGGGGGTTGAGGAACAAGTCTGAGCCCAAATCTTGTCTCCAAAAGGGACATGAGATTTTCTTTTTCAATTTTTTGCTCTCAATTCGAATGGATTTGGGAAAATTAGGCATTTTGAGGGTGTAAAAGCCAACCCCGTTCGAATCGGAGAGTTGAAATTTTCACTAAATGAGGAGAGGGGATTGAGGAACAAGCCTGAGCCCAAATCCCGTCTCCAAAAGGGGANCCCGTTTTTGGATCTGAGCTTATTTTTTTTGGTCTGACCTTTTTTTTTCGGGGTTTTTCTACTGATTTCAGGGACGAAGTTTTTTTTTTAAATTGATAAAATTTTTTTTTCTTTCTTGAGGGGAGGCTATGAGGAACAAGGCTGAGCCCAAATCCTGTCTCCAAGATGGAAATGGGATTTTCTTTCTCCATTTTGTGCTCTCAATTCGCATGGATTTGGGAAAATTGGGCACTTCGAGGGGGTAAAAGCCACCCCCGTTTGAACCGGGGATTCGAAATCTTCACTAAATGAGGGGAGGGGGTTGAGGACCAAGCCTGAGCCCAAATCCCGTCTCCAAAAGGGGAATGGGATTTTCTTTTTCCATTTTTTGCTTTTAGTTCGCATGGATTTGGGGAAATTAGGCACTTCTAGGGGGTAAAAGCCAACCCCGTTCGAATCGGGGAGTTGACATTTTCACTAAATGAGGGGAGGGGGTTGAGGAACAAGCCTGAGCCCAAATCCCGTCTCCAAAAGGGGAATGGGATTTTCTTTTTCCATTTTTTGCTTTGAGTTCGCATGGATTTGGGAAAATTGGCCACTTTGAGGGGGCAAAAGCCACCTTGGTTCGAATCGGAGAAGTTGATATTTTCACTGAATGAGGGGAGGGGGGTGAGGAACAAGTCTGAGCCCAAATCTTGTCTCGAGAGGGGGATTGAGAGTTTCATTTCTTATTTTTTGCTCTCGGTTCGTATGGATTTTGGGAAATTAGGCACTTCGAGGGGGTAAAAGCCACCCTGTTTCGAATCGGGGAAGTTGATATTTCCACTAAATGAGGGGAGGGGGTTGAGGAACAAGGCTGAGTCAAAATTATGTTTCCAAAAGGAAATTGAGAGTTTTTTTTTCATTTTTTGCTCTCAGTTCGCATGGATTTTGGGAAAATTAGGGACTTTGAGGGGGTGAAAGCCAACCCCACACGTATCTGGGAGGTAGAAATTTCTACACCGTGAGCGGAGGGGTTCGAAAGATGAGTTTGAGCCCAAATCATGTGCCCAAAAGGGATGGGGGGGGGGAGTATTGAGAAAAAATATTTTTTGCTCTCACTTCAGACTTTGAGGTCACCCGACATGACCTCGTGGCACTACGTGCATTCGAGCATCCACACTCTGGTGGAACACACCTGATTTAGGATGTCGTCGATTGGTGCATCTGTCGCAGTATCTATGTTGCATTTAACCATAAATAAGATATGAATGTGTCCATTAAACCTCCAATTCTCCATTCTTCATATCACGCAAAATTCCGATGAATATCGAACACAAATAACGTTCCCACATAAAATGGAAATAATTACCGATTATTTTTTTCATTCTCAGTGAAATAACCTTCGGAAATCTCGAATGTTGACAGTCAAGGGAAATAAGAGACGATGGGAATAAAACGAAAAAGCAAAAAAAAATACTGTGTTATTGTGTATTTTTATCCTCTCTTGTCCTTTGTTTATGTCAACACTGGAGTTCTTGGAAGTTTCTTCAGTGATAAATATCGAAAATAAGACGTAAATTTTGTCTTTTGGGGACGGAGAGGGAGTGGTGTCCATCATTCGTATTTGATTTTTCACCGGAGTCAGACGTGAACTGATAGTTATGGTGAATTACACAGCGAACGAGTACATGGATAGGCACCTTATTTAAGGTGCATGCCTGTGTAACGGAGCAGAGTCCGCGCGGAGGTACCGCATGAAATACCCCAATCGACGACACCCGACTCCACAAGTGTTCCAGGATGTGGATGCTCGCATGCGGGAGAACATGGTTCTGCCACAAGGTCACGGTGGGGGAAGACAATCTCGGTTCGACGTCGAGGAAGAAGTTTTGGCGTGCGTCGAGAAAGACCCGACGACGAGCTGTCGGAAGATTGCAGCTCAAATCGACTGCCCGAAGACAACCGTGAACCGCATCTTGCGAGAAAATTCTCTCCACCCGTTTCACTACACGAGAGTGCAGAAACTCGAGCCAGGAGATTCAGAGCAGCGTCTGCGCTACTGTCAAGAGTTTCTGGCTTTGTATTACCGACATGAAAACTTTTTGGCTCAAATCATGTGGACCGATGAAAGCCTGTTCACGAGAGAGGGGATTTTCAATCAACATAATTTACATAATTATGCTGTTGAAAATCCTCACTTGGTGAGGGAAAAAAGCTTTCAGTCACGGTGGAAAGTGAACGTGTGGGGCGGAATCGTGGGTGATCGGGTGTTTTTTTCTCAACTTCCGGATTATGTGAATGTAAGTATTCAGTAAACACGTACAAACGTACGACATACCCACGCCGAAATATTTTCAGTTCGGATTTGTGCTCCTCTTAGGGTAAATAATACCTAGCATTCGTCAGCCGGTCGCTTCCGGAAATGCTGGAGGATGTACCTCTTGCGGGTAGACCTGTCTGGTTCCAGCAGGATGGAGCACCACCTCACTGTTCTCGGGAAGTCACTGCCTACTTGAATGAGCAGTTTCCTGGCCGTTGGTTCGGTCGCTATGGCCCGCTCCACTGGCCTGCACGGTAAGACTACTCGAAAAAAAAAANCTTTGTTTATGTCAACACTGGAGTTCTTGGAAGTTTCTTCAGTGATAAATATCGAAAATAAGACGTAAATTTTGTCTTTTGGGGACGGAGAGGGAGTGGTGTCCATCATTCGTATTTGATTTTTCACCGGAGTCAGACGTGAAGTGATAGTTATGGTGAATTACACAGCGAACGAGTACACGGATATGCACCTTATTTATGGTGCATGCCTGTGTAACGGAGCAGAGTCCGCGCGGAGGTACCGCATGAAATACCCCAATCGACGACACCCGACTCCACAAGTGTTCCAGGATGTGGATGCTCGCATGCGGGAGAACATGGTTCTGCCACAAGGTCACGGTGGGGGAAGACAATCTCGGTTCGACGTCGAGGAAGAAGTTTTGGCGTGCGTCGAGAAAGACCCGACGACGAGCTGTCGGAAGATTGCAGCTCAAATCGACTGCCCGAAGACAACCGTGAACCGCATCTTGCGAGAAAATTCTCTCCACCCGTTTCACTACACGAGAGTGCAGAAACTCGAGCCAGGAGATTCAGAGCAGCGTCTGCGCTACTGTCAAGAGTTTCTGGCTTTGTATTACCGACATGAAAACTTTTTGGCTCAAATCATGTGGACCGATGAAAGCCTGTTCACGAGAGAGGGGATTTTCAATCAACATAATTTACATAATTATGCTGTTGAAAATCCTCACTTGGTGAGGGAAAAAAGCTTTCAGTCACGGTGGAAAGTGAACGTGTGGGGCGGAATCGTGGGTGATCGGGTGTTTTTTTCTCAACTTCCGGATTATGTGAATGTAAGTATTCAGTAAACACGTACAAACGTACGACATACCCACGCCGAAATATTTTCAGTTCGGATTTGTGCTCCTCTTAGGGTAAACAATACCTAGCATTCGTCAGCCGGACGCTTCCGGAAATGCTGGAGGATGTACCTCTTGCAGGTAGACCTCTCTGGTTCCAGCAGGATGGAGCACCACCTCACTGTTCTCGGGAAGTCACTGCCTACTTGAATGAGCAGTTTCCTGGCCGTTGGTTCGGTCGCTATGGCCCGCTCCACTGGCCTGCACGGTAAGACTACTCGAAAAAAAAAAATTTACCGGAAACTAATGGATTTCAATCCTTATTAGATCTCCTGATTTGACGTTTTTCTTTTGGGGTTTTCTAAAGGATCAAGTCTACGAGTCAGAGCCAGAGAGCGTGGAGGACTTGGTAGCGCGACTACATGCAGCTGTAACCAACGTGGATGCTGAAACGCTCCAGCATGTCAAGCTGGAAGTCCTCAGGAGGATTCACGCCTGCGTGGCTGCTGGAGGAGGCCATTTTCAGCAACTGCCAGCATGAAAATTTATCAAAATCGGCCCTTTTCAGGGCCACCAAAAATTTAACGTGGCGCGACAATTTTTCATAAGGCAAGCGGACGTAGGGAAGTNCTGGAAGTCCTCAGGAGGATTCATGCCTGCGTGGCTGCTGGAGGAGGCCATTTCCAGCAACTGCCAGCATGAAAATTTATCAAAATCGGCCCTTTTCAGGGCCACCAAAAATTTAATGTGGCGCGACAATTTTTCATAAGGCAAGAGGACGTAGGGAAGTTTTCCGGTCGGTCGATGGATCGGGTAATTCATTTATCCCCTCGAAGTGCCTTTTCCCAAATCCATGCGAACTGAGAGCAACAAATGCAGAAAGAAAATCTCAATTTCCTTTTGGAGACATGATTTGGGCTCGACTCGTCCCTCAGCCCCCTCCCCTCATTTAGTGAAAATATTAACTCCCCGATTTGAACGGGGGTGGCTTTTACCCTCTAGAAGTGCCTAATTTCCCCAAATCCATGCGAACTCAAAGCAAAAAATGGAAAAAAAAAATCCCATTCCCCTTTTGGAGACGGGATTTGGGCTCAGGCTTGTTCCTCAACCCCCTCCCCTCATTTAGTGAAAATGTCAACTCCCCGATTCGAACGGGGTTGGCTTTTACCCCCTAGAAGTGCCTAATTTCCCCAAATCCATGCGAACTCAAAGCAAAAAATGGAAAAAGAAAATCCCATTCCCCTTTTGGAGCCGAAATTTGGGCTCAGGCTTATTCCTCAACCCCCTCCCCTCATTTACTGAAAATTTCAACTCCCCGATTCGAACGGGGTTGGCTTTTACCCCCTAGAAGTGCCTAATTTCCCCAAATCCATGCGAACTCAAAGCAAAAAAATGGAAAAAAAAAATCCCATTCCCCTTTTGGAGACAGGATTTGGGCTCAGGCTTGGTCCTCAACCCCCTCCCCTCATTTAGTGAAGATTTCGAATCCCCGGTTCAAACGGGGGTGGCTTTTACCCCCTCGAAGTGCCCAATTTTCCCAAATCCATGCGAATTGAGAGCACAAAATGGAGAAAGAAAATCCCATTCCCATCTTGGAGACAGGATTTGGGCTCAGCCTTGTTCCTCACCCCCTCCCCTCAAGAAAGTAAAAAAAATTTTGTCAATTTAAAAAAAAAAAACTTCGCCCCTGAAATCAGTAGAAAAACCCCGAAATAAAAAAAGGTCAGACCAAAAAAAATAAGCTCAGATCCAAAAACGGAAGAGGAACTTTCCACTTCAAAAGGCTCCCTCTTCAATACCCTTTCAGGAAAAGGAGCGGTTGCGGGACACCTACATATATTTCTCGTAAAAATTTCTTTTTTTTGGTTCACATTTATCAACATTATTAAAAAATTTGAACTAAAGTTAGGAATATGATACCCTAACATAAATCTAACATAAGGACCTTGCTCAAGCCCCAGAGTTGAATCCTTATAACGGATTTTTGTACGATGACATCAAAACAGTATTTTGATTAGATTGAGATTTCTTCTTGTCTGATGAAAATTTTGATCCGGAAAAGAGGTCACGGACAACTCATATGAACCTAAAAGTGAAGCTCTCAGACTTTTCTGTCATATTTTTACTAAACGTTGGGATTTTCCGGAGGTTGGTTTCCCTTGCCTTCTAAATTAGTGCTAAATTTGAAGAATTTCTCCTCTAGAGAAGTGATTTCAAACACTTAACAAATAGATGCTTTTATGTCCGATTGAAAATCCTCCATAATTCACGAAACATAAAAATCATCATAATAATATAGATGTCAAAATATCTGGACTCATGGTCGTATCATACAGACCATCTGTGCAAGTGATACTCAATGTTGAGGTGTAAGAATTTCTTTGTTTTTAATTCAAGTGTTTCTCAGACTACATCTAATCAATTAGCACTCTCTATACCATGTGAGAGTTGCCTGTTCGTAAGTAAAATCACTGATTTCATGGGCTTTGTTGGCCTCCAATCGACCATTTTTGTTTTTTGTTTTTAAAGTTTTTAACAATTCTCCATGGAATGAAACCTCTATTTCTAACGAGCATGAATAATTTTATGGAACTTGATATACACGTGCATGTAATTGGTTCTGTTTCTATTCGAACTCCTATATATAGAAGTTCGATATATCCAAAAGTCCTCAACTCAGATTTTTTATGTATTTATTTATTTATCTTCTCTCTACAATTTTTTGAAGAGATATCAAGCTTATGTAGCATAATCTCTCGTTTTTCCATTTAGAAATAACCAAATTTTTTGACTTTATCTAAACAGGTCCTTGTTAATATTCAATGAACCCCATAAATCTACAACTTCTCGAGAAATAGGCAGTTGAATAAATAACATCTTTCGAAAACCTGGTATTAACATTCATGTTACAGAATAGTTTATAGTAAATAGTCCACAGGACTATTAGGTAGTCAGCTGGTTCCTTCAATCAAACTGAAGTCATATCTAGCTTCATTCCCAAAATTGCATTTTGGCTATGAGAATCGACGGTGATGTGATTTTTTTCTTTTTCTCGGTAGTCCTTCAGTGGCAGTATTTTATTAACCACGGCTTTAATAGTTCGATGCCCATTTTCTATTATTATTTTCTTGTTTTCTGCAATGCTCATAGCCTATAAAATTTCATCCCCTGTTCAATCTATCACCAAGTGATTCTTACAAAGTGTATTTTCGCATGTTTATATGACTATAATCGTGATAAGAATAATAGTCAGATCAATAACAATAATTCAGTAATTATGAATAAATAGTTGATCTGGGGAAAGAAAATTTGAGTAAAATAAAAAGTTCAAAAATATCGAACTCTGAACATCTACCAGTAAATATCAGGATTGTAATACCGAGAACGAGACTGAAATATAATTTAAAATCAAACGAACTTACCTGTAAGTGAAGTTCGATTGTAATTATATGAAGTCTCGTTCGAAGGGATTACAACAACCCGCCCTATGACGAATGTCTTCTCTACCCACCCGAAGTGGCATTTTTTCCCTTTTTATTTTCTTTGGCTCTAAAAATGGATCATTATATACTTAATTTCAGTTAGTTGCTAGTTGAGGTTAGTTGCTGAGTTGTTAGTTGTTAGTTGAGGTTATGCTGCTTCTAACAAGGTTTTTCAACTTGATGATTAATCTTCGATCTAAACAGACACTGAGTGATGAATATCAATGCAGAAACTAATGTCTAAAATTCAAACACTCTGTCAGAATCAATACACTTTTGAAGATTGAAATGTCTTTGGCCATCTGTATAGCTCCAATGTTTCTGAGTATTGGTGCTGAGTAATTGGTGAAGATTCAGTGATTTTGGAATTCAGTGATTTTTCCAATTAATCCGTCCAATTATACATCATTTAATCAGTCCATTAATTGTTGAAAACTCCAGGCCAAAACCGAATGAGAATACCAGAAATAGAATCAAGTTTCCGGTTGACTGACAGACTCATTCCCATTTCAATTTTCCTCTTCGTAGAAACTTTCTTCAACATTTAAATAACATACGTCATTCCGAATGACCAACTACAATCCCCACTGATAAAGCTCATGAAACAATAATCCATAAAAGCCTGGACATCTCATCTATTTTCATCATCGTTTGAAAGAACCTCCTTTTCATCTCGACTCTTAAAGCGACGAACAAAGGAGAGCAAAAAAATTATTCCTCCTCCATACCATGCGCAAGTGGTTTGAAATAATAAATTAGTGCAGCGTTGAGTTGTGGTTGCAATCTCTTTCAGCAAACTCGAGAATCGCGTGGGTGTTTCGAAAAAAAGAATGTACATTTTTTCTGTTTTTGTATTCTATTTTTTTTTCTGTCTCTCTCTATCCTTTTCTACCTTGTTGAGCTTTCAAGCAACTGACTGTGTGAACTGTGCGCCATAGCAATCCCAATGGCTTTAAAAGTAACCAACATTTTCTGGAGAAAGACGAAGTGAGGAGAGTGGTAGGGTACCAAAACGGGAAAAGTTTCTGTCCTCTCTCCCAGTAAAACTTTGGTCTTAGGGACGGCAAACGGCTTTCCAACCCCTAACTCTCCAGCCCCGTTTATCTATATATGGTACTCAAAACCCAACGCGAGCAGTCTGAGAACAAATAGAGAAGTGAAAACCGTGCCGTTTATATTCTAAACGGGTTTGTGACTTTGGGGTTGATACGCGTGAACAAGCATTATTATACTAAGCGATTCGATTGAAAAATGTTCAAAGTACAGTAGATAGAGTGAGTAAGTGTCAAAGAGAAATTTGTAGGATATGTATGACAATTTATTCATAAAAACAAGTCTGCTAAGATTATGGTCGTAGAGTTTATACAACTGTTTTCCAACCAGACGGCGAGTTTATCTGACTATTGATGGCCTACTTTCCGATGTGTCGAATCGCGTATAAATGGCTTGGGTGTGGGTTGAAGGGTCGGTTTAAGAGCTGTAAATGGAGGGAAACTTTGGGGGAATATTATGGACACATATGCCACGGATTCTTCGTCAATTCAGTCACCCGTTGTTTTCAATGTCTTCAAAAAATCGGAGAGAAAATCTGCCATTCTTATAAGGGTGTCCCAAAATGAAATGTCATTCTCGTGAAGGTAGTTCGGGGGAAGCATTTGGAGACGAAAACTCTGATAACATTTTTCTCTCTGACGATTTATTTAAGAGTTATTGATTTGAAAAAACGAAGATCTGCCGCAAAACACCCTCCCGGGAAAAATCTATGTCATCTCGGTCACTTAAGATAGAGGAATGGAAAAGATGGCAATCGATTAAGCATTCAATGTGCTATAGATCATTATGAATTTCATTCCTCTATTGCCAAAACGGGGTGAGAAAAACTGCGATAAAATTAACAGTGACGTAAGAGCCATTTGGATCCAATACGCGATGTGACTTTGAAAAATTCCATATCTTCTCTCTCATTCGATATCAAGAGATGAGATTGATTCGTAATTATTTCGGGATACTGATAGGTAAATATTAACTTTTTATATGTGATCTGGCAGTATTTCGACATATAGTGTGACGGAAACCAGCTGCTATGAATGAATTTAACCTCCTTGAGCTATTACACTTAGTAACGTGGATGCTCATGTAGATTTGCGAGATCTCCCATCCTACGCTTTGCCTTCTAAAAGCAGTTTTAAAAAATTTCAATTATGAGGTGTTCATATAAATTCAACGTGTAGTGAAGCACTTATTTTTAAAATATCAAGCTTCACCAGCACTTAGCATTACCCAGGGTTCGCGATGGGGACGCAGCTGATATGAACTCCACAAAAGGTCAAAATTTGACCCACGCAACCTCTTCAAGCTATTTACCTAATTGAGTCCGACTCAAATTTCTTGTTGAGTTCAATTTCTTTTGTTGTTAGAATACAAATGAATTCAGTTTCTGTTGAATTTCTAGTTGAAACAATACAAGGCAAAAATTAATCTTATATTTTTCTCTCTGTTTACGCACGGATATGAAAAACATTTTTATGAACGAAAATTCTGAGTATAGTGTGGGCTATGATGTTTACGCTCTTGGTTTTTGGGTTTAAACAGAGTTGGATGAATAGGACATCTTATGTCCACGTCACCAGAGACCCAGTGT
Source organism: Diachasma alloeum (assembly GCF_001412515.2). Lineage (NCBI taxonomy): Eukaryota > Metazoa > Arthropoda > Insecta > Hymenoptera > Braconidae > Diachasma > Diachasma alloeum. The sequence goes on from NW_021680556.1 coordinate 167,042, forward strand.
GTTGTATCCCTTTGTCATTTGGTTCAGTTCCTCAAAGGAATAAAGTCTAATTAATAAAGTTGTTTTACTTATTTCCCGTTTTGGTTATTTACATTATCCCATTTCCAACAGGTTCCTCGCAAAATTCGTTGGAGTAGTTATATACTCTAACTACCAATTGATTCAAATCAGTAGGATATCCAATGGCTTCGCCCGACCGCATTGAATGGAGAAGCCGATATGATTTCTCTAACGGGGAAAAACATTTGATTGACGGTCCTTTTTTGGTAATGTGTTAATATAGCAACTCCAACGAATTTTTCGAGGAAGCTGAATTATTTTGTCATCCAATATAAATAGAAATTGAAATCAGGAAAAAAATTGAGTCCGACTCAATTAGGTAAATAACTTGAAGGGGGTGACTGGGTCAAATTTTGGCCTTTGTGGGGTTCATACCAGCTGCGTCTCCATCGCGAACCCTGGGTAATGCTAAGTGTTGGTGAAGCTTGATACTTTGAAAAATAAGTTCTTCACTACACGTTGAATTTATATGAACACCTCATAATTGAAATTTCATAAATTGCTTTTAGAAGGGAAAGCGCAGAAAGGGAAGTCCCGTACATCTACATGAGCATCCACGTTATTAAGTGTGATGGCTTAAAGGAGGTTAAATTCATTTATTGCAACTAGGTTCCGACAAAATATACGTCAAATTACTTCAAGTTCAATATAAAAAAGTTAATATTTACCTATCAGTATCCAGAATGAGTAGGAGGTGCTATTCTACCTAATTACCCCTTTTTTATTTGTTAATTCTTAAACAAAGCGTCGGAGGAAACAATATTATTAGAGTTTTCGTCTCCAAATGAGTCCCCCGAACTACACTCAGAACAATGTTTCATTTGAATCAAATAAAAATTTTCAAAATTAAATAAGTGTGTTTATTTAAATGGTACCGAATAAAGCTTTATATAAGACTCTGTGTGATTTTGGCACTTCTAAACTAATTAGCATCAATAATACTAGCCTGCCAATGGAGAACACATTCAATCAGAATGTCTGTATTCATATTATGTTTCATTTAGAATTCAGCTGAGTTTGTAAACTTCAAAATTTCAGTTATATTTACACTACTTTAATAAACTCGTGAAATTCGATGCATACATTTTTTCGGAGTTCTCACCCCTTCGATATTATACCTCCATGCTAAGCAAAAAAGCAATCGATCAACCCAGAGGACAACTATCAGACTAACAAGACTGTCTCTCAGAGTATTGACATATTCAGACGAAGGTTGCACTTAGGATGACTGGCCCAGATCGAAATCCACTGTCGGCTGAACTCCCGAAGACAAATGTCGATTGTACAACGTGCGTTATTGGGGTTGGGCGTCAATATAGACCTGTACAATCTCGGTTTGAATATGTCCTGTAGATAGTCGTCAAAATAGACTGTACTTCGAGGCATACCACAAAGGCCTGGCATCATCATGCATCGATGCTGGATTCGCATAGATGCTGGATTGCCGAAGGAATCGATTCGCCTCGAATGAGTGCGCCTGTCAGTCGAGTGCAATCAATGCGAAGGCCCCTGAAGGTCTCAAATAACATATTTGATGGATATATACTGGAAAATATTTTCCCTGCATTTATGGGATGGAAGCCAACAATTTTCATTTCAGTATTTCTCTCCTTTTTTTTTTCACCAGTAAATTTTTCATTCCGGTTTGAATCCATGCTAATCAATTCTGTCAGGAGTTTCTGATGTGGCATCACTCATAAATGAAACGTTCGTTGCTGCTATTGGTGAGATCTTCTCGGCGATGAAAGCGGAATAAAGTCCTGCTACATTGAGAGAAAAACAAGCTTTCGAGAGAAATACACATTTCCTCAATTTGAAAAAACAATTTTCTTTAACCAAGTCCATTTCATTCCATCTCATTCAATTTTACGAAATAATATTATGACGTAGAACGACAAAATGTTTATTTATATTGGATAAAATTGATTTACATCAAATGAATGGGCTTATTCAAGAAGTTCGTAATACGACATTTATTCAAACTTAAACTTGATTACATTTTTTAAACAAATATTTTCTTAATCTAAATTACGATTTTAAAAGTTAGAAGTGAAATTATCGTTGAAATTTTCCTTGGATTTGGTAAATTATTTATTCAATATAGTAATATTTTTGCTGAAAAAAATTTATAAGCTGATGAATTTTCAACTGAAAAATCTTATTGAAATAAATGGGAATATTTCAGATGAAGACTTCCAAACGCTTCATTTTTCAGGGTGCACAGTGATTTCATAAGTGAATAGCCTCTCAGCCATATCTGTTTGCTCCAAATATATTGTGGAAATATTATTGAAACACAAGTTTGAATATCTTTCACGTAAGGTAGACAGAAAAAATAGACCAGGAAAAAATAGCCCACACATGCAAAACGTGCTAAAACTCAGCCAACTTAAAAATTTCCTTTGATCTATTTTTTCCAGGATTCTTCATGTAAATACATGAAAATGTGATTCACTTGAATTAAGAAAACTGTACATTTGTAATAAATGAACTGTTTTCACGATTTCGATAGAAGATTGCTTTGAGATAAGTAATTTTTTTGTATCCAATAAATATTTTATAGAGAATAGATGAAAACATTATTGAAAAAACTCAAATTTCAAATAAACAGTTTACTTTGGTTCAAATGTCATTTATCTTGGTGCATTCATGTTAAACCGTTGCGCCCCATCAGATATTTCAGTCGGAAGTTGTTCGCATCATGAAGTAGGAGATAATCCCATGATGTAAGCGGTTCCGGTGAAGTTAGAACCCTCATCTAACGCCGAATCATCTTCAACACGATGTGGAGGGTTCCAACAAACACACCTGCATCGTATCTCAGGGCTCTCGAGGTTTTCCCCTGCGACAGAATAAAGTTGTTTTGCTGTTACAAGACGTGTATCAAATACTTCAACAGCTTCCCCGAGATTTGCATGAGAGCGTGACGCCGATAGATCTTAGACCAGATGGTGGAGTGCCGTTGAAATGCGGTACGGATATACCTGGCAAAATGCACCTCAACCACAGTTACACCACCTACTCCTCCCCCTCCCTTCCTTCCTACCTCATCTCGGTTTCCACTGGTATTCTAGGACTGGAGATATATATCTTCAGGGCAAATATCCGGGGATATTCACCTCAACTCTATATATGGAGATTCGAGGCGAATGGCTCGAGAGCTATAAAAGGCAAAATTTCGTCTCTGAATTTTGGTGTATTTTCACATAATTGAAAATTTTGACGTTATGTTCCTGCATAAACTGTCATCTCCGACAGCAATACACGCTTTTTGTGCAGAATTTAAGTCATGCACCCAGAAAAATGGCTCATTTGAATCAAATAAAACGCTTTATTTGAAAGTTTTATTCGTTTCAAGAATGACGTTAGAAATTAATAAACTTGTTTACTGGTTTTAAAAGAACGGATTTAATTTAGTAGCGAACTGGTAAAATGGTAGAAGTTGATTTCGACTATTGTCCAGTTTTCAATGAATATCTCGGAATGTGAATAATGAATTAATTAAGGATTGAATTAAGAAATAACAAACTTGAATATAACAGACTAATCACCAATAAATACTAAAAAGAATCTGTATTTTTCGATGTAATATTAGGTTGCCCTTAGGGGATTTACGTATCTCAGGGCATCAATACAAGCATATAATAATAATAATAATGTAAGGGAGATGGCAAAATTTTTGTTATAACCTTTTTTTGTAGAGCCGATTAAAGCTACAACAAATGTAATTACGAAAATTTCGCATTCCTCCTTAGAGGCCTTCCTTAGATGGGAAATAAATCGATTTAAACCGTTCTACCACTTCGCTACTGAATTATATTAAATAATCAATTTATTAATTTCGCATAAAATTTTTGTAAAATCCCTTCGTGACATAATTATCCCAAGGGAATAATAACTGCGAAATAACTTGTACGCTGAATTCTATGATTAAAATCTTGCCAGAATTCTGAAGAAGGAATTCAATAGATTTCATGCAATCTCAAAGAATCGATAGAGATTTCGGAGAATTTGAAAGGATTAAAAAAATTCTGATAATGTTTGTATAATTTTTAGTTATTGGATTCAGATTTCAGAAGGGTTTCAGAAAATTCGACAAAATGCCGAAAAAGTTAATGGCTGAATAGGAAGTCAGATATTGAATTTTATGGCAAAGATTCGAAGATATCTCAGAACATCTCAGAATCTAGTAGAAACCGATGAGAAAAAACAAAACTTCAAAATTAAAAGTTTGTGAGTTCACGAGATTTTCATAAAAATTAATAGGATTGCTTCCATTTCAAGGGATTTTCAGGGATTTCAGAACTTCAAGAATTCCAAAGTATTCACAGAGGAAATAGTATATTGTGCGCCTAGCCGAGAAAAGTGAAAGCCGTTTTAAGGGACGGCGTGATGTTCGGCTCGCGCTGCTAACACGTCGTCTCTTGAACGGCACTTTTCTCGGCGTTGCTCACATACTATTTTTCCGGACGTGGGGCGCTTGAATTTTTTCCTCAATACAATGTTCAGAAGATAATAGAAGAACAAAAATGCACTGAAATTATATTTATTGAAGTTCTACATAAGTATACATTTCTGTTTTATTTCTTCTATGAGTAAGGACTCTCATGTTTGTTTCTTATAGTTAAAGTCTTTAGGAAACTTGAATAAAACATCGATTATATCTTTTGAAAAGCTCGATTTTTTTAGGCATTTTTTGTTTGTTCAGTCATCATATTTATTATTTTCCTCTATGATTGTAAATATTCACTGTCCCATAATTATTGATCGTAATACCTTGAATGCCTTTGGTAGTTATTTCTTGCGTATTCTGCTTAGGGTTGCCGCGATACGAGACAAGACGAGAATTTCGACTCTCTCGTCTCGTATCGCCATGAGAGCCGAAGTCCCTCTCTCGTCTTGTCTCGAGGGGCGAGAGTCATGTGCACTCTCATCTCGTCTCGTATTATCGTCGTTTTTTTTTCATTATTTCTACGTGAAAAATATCATTTCATTATGAGGCCATGTAAATGATCGGTACGAAACGCGACATACAACTGTGCAGTTGCACGTCCCCACTTTTTTTTTCATCAGCGCCAATCAGGTCTGTTCGAGAGGCCCAATAGTTTTCGTTCCTGAAGTCACGTGATACCTCAGGGCAATATGGCGTCCACCTCTGATTGGTGAGCGGCAAGTTCTACACTCACATACTGTTCAATAAGTCATCACCGAAGGAATATTCACGAATAAAGATAGAAAAATTGTGAGGAGATGAAATGAAGCGTAATCGTAGGAGTGACAGTGTCTCTAACAAGAGGAAAAAGTCCAAGAGCAGAAAAAGTACCTCAGCTGCAGGGACTCATGAGCGAGGTTATGAAAATGTTTCTACATCGGACGTTCATACATCAAATGCATCAGTTACACAGACTTTTTGCTCGTCTTCAAGTCGTTATGACGAGTTCTTCACTTATTCATTTGTAAACGACCTCAAATTTGCTACTTGCAAGTTATGTCAAAAGAAAAATGAAACTGTGACAGTTAAAATAATAAAATCCAACACAAGTGGACTCATATGGCACCTGAAGAATAAATACACCAATATTCATGATAAACTCTTCCCGGATGGCACGAACGTGGTTGTCAGATCTCAAAGGACTCTAGACGAAATTTTTGGTAGCTTGAAACAAGGAAAGGTAAAAAAAATAATAATTCCCAATACTTTTCACATGAAAATTTGTTTTCCGATTCTCAACTAAACCGAACACATTGACAATTTTTTTCTAGTCCATACTTGTACCAATCAATTATCAAAATCTTTTGAAAAATCGACTCTTAATGAATTCCCGTGTTTAACCTCTAAATGTCAAAATTTTATACTCAATGAAATCGAATTCTAGCATCATCTGTTCACAATTCTTCTTTGATATCACTATTTTCTGGTCATTGGAGGTTTAAAATTACCTTCAAACTACAAATAAATAATTTTTTATAACTTTCTTTTTCACAAAAATCGTGAAAAACACGAGGGTTATATCATCCCTATTTATGTTCATGGATACTAATTAATAATTCAATGACTAATATAAGAATCAATCAATTTCGCTCGCTTCCTACGAGATGAGAGTGAGGGGTTGCACGAACAAATTTCGAGTCTTTCTTTGTAGGAAATTTTATCTGGCACAGAAACGTTTTTTGTCAATTTCTCCTAAAATTAGTTACTCCCAAGATTAAAAATAGTGAATGTTAAATTTGTTTTTTATTGTTGACAGCTTTGCTAATGAATTATTTCTATCTCTAAAAATAATTCTTTACTAATCAATCCATTCGCTCATCTTCATTGACTTTAACTTTAACTTTTTTCAGTTCCAAGATGATCGAGAATTTCAAATATTCCTGGGTGGATTGCTGTGGATTGCTGTGAAAAAACTGCCTCTTCAGTTCTTTGATGACGAGTTGGCTCAACAGTTCTTTGTGAAAATTTGCCCAACTCAGAATTTTCTCAAACGGACTGCTATGACCACGGCAGTACGAGAGACATTCGCTGAGGTACGAGAGCATGTCCTGAAGATTCTCCAAAACAATTCATTCAAAATGTCTTTCACCATCGATGGTTGGACGTCGGTTAGATCTAAGTCCTATTATGGAATTACAGTCACTTCTATCGATTCGGAGTGGAAGATGCATTCACTGGCTATTGACTTTGTACCTAGCAATGAGAATCACATAGGTTTGGATATTGCAGAAATATTCTACAGTGCATTGAAGAGAGCAGGACTGGTGAAGAAAATTGGAGGAGTTACAATAGACAACGCTTCGGTCAATACCACTTTTATGAAAGAATTCGAGGGAATCCTAAGAGAAATCGATTTGGTATTTGACGCTGATAACCAACATTTTCACTGCTTCCCTCATATCCTCAATTTGGGAGCCCAAGACGTCATGAAAATGCTGAAAGTTGATGATATCAATGATACTGTAGTGGAGGATAGTGATGACTGGTACGAGAATGACGATCATGATGAAGATACTAAGGACCGTGAAAATGTTAGAGTTGACGACGTAGATGTGAATGAACAGTCTGTACCACGGATAAAACTTCGAACCTTGTGTAAAAAATTGAAGAAATCACAACAGCTACAGAATAAACTTAGGGATTATTGTCTGTTTTTTGAGAAGAAATTGAGTGCTCTACCTTTGGACATCTCTACTCGATGGAATAGTTCTCATGATCTAATCACAGCTGGCCTTCGCATGAGAAAATCAATTTCTGCACTTGCTAGTAGAGACACAACTCTGAGATATTTGACAATTACTGAGGATGAGTGGACCCTGCTTTCTATGCTCCAAAAATACCTTCAATATTTCAAGAAGCTCTCGAATCTATTATGTGGTGATCAATACCCGACCCTTCCATCTGTTGTTGTGGGTATAAACATTCTGCTGGATAGCATCGAAACTCTCTAGATAAACCTAGTTAAACCTAGATAAACCTAGATAAATCAGATCGAAGTCTGCTCGATGATAAAGTGATTCTTGCATTCCAGACGGGAAGAGATAAAATTTTGAAGCACTACAATAAGACAAATTGGATCTACTGTGCTGTTCTCTTTCTAGATCCTCGTCATAAGTTGGAAGCTTTTGATAAGACTAGATGGGGCAGAGAATTAAAAGAAAAATCGAAGCAAGAATTTGAGCGAATTTTCAAAACAGAATATGCTCATCAGGTGGAGGGAAACAGTGACGATGGAGGATCGAACTCCCATGATTCTGATGACGAGTATATGAAACAATTCAATCATTTATACAGCTCAGAAAAAGAAAAAGAAAAGAAAGAGTTGATCGTGACACTGACATCATGGAATGGTGGCGAAAGAATGAGACAATTTTCCCAAGGCTGGCTTTGATGGCTCGAGACTTATTAGCGATTTGTGCTTCGAGTGCTTCTTCAGAGCGACTGTTCTCGAAAGCTGGTTTGATCATTCGAAAACATAAGAGCCGACTGAGTGATTCTCATGCAGAGATGCTATTGTGTCTCAACTCCTGGTTCCAGTGTTCATTGACACCTAAATTGAAAGCTGAAATTCATTATTCCTTGTGATGCAAAAAGCACAACTTCTGAGAAGTATATTACCCTAAAGTGGGAGTTCATGTTGGTAGTCATAATAAGATAGACAGAGATATATATTCAAATTTTTATACTGTTGAGAAAATAAAAAGATTATTGAACTGTGTGGAAAATTTTTCATTTTCATTCCTAAGAAAGGTTATCATTTCACAATCAGCTTTTCTTCATAGATTTACCTAATTTTTATGCAAAGAAATCTATAGAGAAATCATCTCATGTTTTTTCTATTCCCAGAAATTTCGTCAAGATTGATCTAAGATTCCAATAAAATCAATAGTTTTTAGTATGAATTTCACTTAATTATTAGGAGACCGTCGACAATAATTACTGCAAACAGGAAAAAAAATTTTGATCAATTATCATCGAGACATCTCGTCTCTCGTGATATCTCTCTCGTCTCGTCTCGATTTGGCGATAACTACAAAATTGGTCTCTCGTATCGGATCGTCACTCAATTCTCTCGTCGCGTTTCGTTTCTCTCGTCTATCGCGGCAACTCTAATTCTGCTCATTGATCATATCATAAATGATAGATATCTATAAATCAAGAACCTGTCCCTAAGAATTGGAGACATGTTCTTGAGAATGAAATTTTTTCTATCTTCGTGTTTTATTCGAGATTTCCTGAGATTTCAAATTCATCCGTACAAATCCATTGGTAGTAGTTAGATACTCAATTCAGTAATATTCCGCTGAATATTCACATTCTACTCAATATCCACTCGACCTTACATTCTGGTAAATATTTGATATAAGAATTTTATAATCAAGCTTTATGGATCCTCGATGAACCATTTACCCTGTGCAAATATGATGGTTGTAACACTCAGTACACACGGAGAGGAAAGTTGGATAAAAATTACCTAGAAAATCGTGGCAAATTTTACTCTACGGAAGGTAATCGTGGAGCGAAATATAATCCAATGAAAAATATCTGAGGATATTTTACGATTCGTTCGGTAAAAAAAATACATTTATGAATGCAAAAATTCACTTGCGTACAGTAAAATTTCTTTTTAAAGCAGTAAAATTTATTTATTCCAAATGAATAATTTTCTTATTTTAAGAAAATCACATTTTCGTGGATTTTGTGAAAGGATTTCGAAAGTGTGTTTTAACAGTATTCGTGGGCTATGTGGAAAAAGGTTATATGAACCTAATCCAGGAAACGTGAAATCTGGATGATTTGAGCTCTTTAGAATCGCTCTAATCAAATTTTTCATTATACCTTTCACTCCAGTATGCACGACCTTCTTTTATCATCATCTCCCTCATAGTGAAACCATGGAACAGAAATTCCCCTTCCCCTCCCCATCTCTCTAAATGTCTAACGCGATGTATATACAGCCCTTAATAATTATTACATGTTTTACATTCAATATTTTTCAAGTTTATTACCATCCCAAAGCGATCATAAATTACTGGTACCAAATAAACATTTATTGAGTTCAAAGAAAAAATTTACGTTATTCAAATAAAAAATTTATTTGGTTCAAATAAAGATTTATTGATGGTAAAAAAACATTTATTTAATATAAACAAAACTTTGAATAAAAATTTCATTTCATTTGAAAAAAAAACTTCATTTGGTACTATTTAAATCAGGTCATTTATTTGATTCAAATAAATCATTTTTATGAGTACATAATATTCAGCAATCATTTACGTTCACTGAGATAATTTTTAATGGAATACAGACTAAATTTTACAGTTTCGGCACAAATTACCCTCACGTTTAGTAAATTTTCCCGGGCCAACGGAGAAAATTCCACTATTCGTCTCGCACTTCTTCCCCGGCACAGGGAGAAAAAGTACTGAAAATCGAGTTACTTCCACAATTACCCAGATGGAAATTGACCATTGATTCAAGCTTGAACCAAGCTTGGACCAAGACTAGCCTAGCTTGGCTCAAGCTCGTATTCCAAGGTTGAGCCAACCTTGGCTAATCCTTGACTTGTTACACTAGTCCAAGCTTGGATGTCAAGCTTGATCCAAGCTTGGTGATTTAGATTGGTTCAAGCCATTCATCTGGCTTGGGCCAATATCGGATAGTCAATAAATCCAAGCTTGGTATTAAATCGTCATATTGATTAATTTTTTAAACCTTGCATAAATTAATCGTTGGAAAAAAAAGAAAATAGTGACATCATCAACTTAGTAGAACGAAAATGGGAAAAAAAGAAAAAAGCGGATCGGTCCATTGCTTTTCAAGATATCTGATGTCGGTGTTCCCAATCGGTCACCCATCCTTGTAGTGCCCCGACTGGCTACTGCGTAGCTCAGTGATCGCAGGATATCCCGGTATGCCTCTGAGCTGTGCAGCTAATTGTGCAACAATTAATTATTTTCGGATTGATGAAGGCATTTGAGAAAAGGGGGAAGATGGAGATAAATGGAGTGGAGTGAACATTGAGTGTAATACAGGATACCACGAGTGGAGAAGGGAGAGAGGAGAGAAACTGGACTTGAATGGACAATGGAGTAAAATGGGATGGCGAAGTGAATCGGGCAACGGGTTCGTTAGACAGCGGGGTACAACGAGATTCGAGGATGAATCTAACAGTGGGGCAAAATGGGATAGTAAGGTGGATTGGAGAAGGAGGGATGGGTGGGGGGAAGGGGCGTGTTGAACCGTGAGGTAAAACAGGACAGCGGGTCACTCAGACAGTGGGGTAAAATGGAATACCGGCATGAATTAGCGAGGTGTAAAATGGGATAGTCCGGTTAATCAAATGGTGAGTAAGTGAGATAGTGGGATAACATGGGATAGCGTGGTAAAAAAAAAATTTTCTGCACATGCTTGATAGTGATGCTTTTCATCGCTTCCTTTCACCCTATCATCCTATTTCCCCCCCCCCCCTCCTAACCCTCTTGACCCCAACATATCGGGCCAAGCGTGGTTGAACCTCTGAGCTCAAGCTCGGAATATCAAGCTTGGACCATGATTGGGACTATCTTGATACCCAAGCTTTGATTCACAGACTATCACCAAGCTTGGTTTTACCTAGGTATCACCACAAGTTCAATCTTGGTTCAAGCCCCTGGGTTAAAGCTTGGAATACCAAGCTTGGACCATGATTGGGACTACCTTGGCATCCAAGATTTGATTCGCAGAATATCACCAAGCTTGGTTTTACCTAGGTATCACCATAGGTTCAAGCTTATCTCAAGCCCCTGAGTTCAAGCTTGGAGTACCAAGCTTGAACCAGGATTGGAACTACCTTGGCCCCCAAGCTTTGATTCGCAGGATATCACCAAGCTTCGTTTTACCTAGGTATAACCACAGCTTGGAATGCCGCACCTGGGAACTTGACTTATTCTGTAATTTTTCTCCAACTTTTATCTCTGGGCAGTAGTTTTTGATACGATCCGAATATTGCGATTCCTATGTGAAATCATCGAGGGAAGTTCGATCATTGACCCAGTCGAGAGGTGATTTGAATATCAGATGTCGATTGTGATCGCTCGAATCTATTTCTGTTTGATGATTCTGATTTGCTTGACGTTGTGCTTTTCCATTCTGTCATAGTATCTCACCTATCCCGTTTCCGTTTATCACACCGTGATCCGTTTATATTTCTGCAATCATTCCTGTTTCCTGTTTCAGTACATGGATCGAATAAAAAATTACAAATCGATATCTCATTCAGTTTTTATGAATATGAATGGATTCAATACCTGTGAATAATCGTAGACTTATCTCCTTCAAGATAATGTCGCATTAGAGGTGTACCTCCAAAGCCTCATGCCACGTGCTAACATACTTTCATGAAACCAGGTCGAATCAACGGTGATTGTAAATAAGCGAAGTGAGCACGCGGTTTTCAGGTTTACCGTCATGAAATTTTGTACATGACACCGTCCAAAATCGAGTCCCGAATGTGTTTGTAACCCTGACGTTTAACTCGGAATACAACTCACATTCGCCGGAAAATATTTAGGCTAAAGGCCTTCGGGCGATTGTCCGAGACGCGATAGGCGAGGGTTCGTTACAAGTTCCTGTAAATTTTTTTTTACAGGAACCAATAACTTCCCGACCAATTGCCTTTCCGTCTCTCTTGGACGTTAACAGCCTAATGTAACTGTCGTTCGGTAACGCATCGGTCTCTGCAGCGTATGTTTGAGCGATCAACTTTTAATTCGTTATTATTGTTAATAAACCATACAGAAATCAAATTTTTTATGGAATATTATGTTTATTAATGAAATGAAGTGTAGGTTCCGTAATAATTGGACATCAACGAATACATTTACTCGAATTTTCTTGGTTTCTATGAATTTTCATTGAATAAGACAACTGAAATTTACAGTTTCCATTAATTTTTTCATCAAACTGTGAATTTTTAATGAATGCTTCTTATAAAAAGAGACGGAGAAATTACAGGGTTCAACAAAATTCGAACGTATTCGTCCTCGAAAAGGAAATTGACCCCATCTTATAGATATGTTAATGCTGATTTTAAATTTGTTTTCAAAAATCTTTCTAGCATGTTTAGTTTTTGAGAAAAAACATGTCGAAATGAGCTCCGTGAAGTGGGCACCCCACTTGGTTGGATTTGAACCAAAATTTCATAATTGATAGATTTTGAGCTACTCGTGACAGTAGTAACGTTTTTCTTGTTTATAGTTTGAAATTGAGCGTCCAATTCGTTTTTGAAATACAGTTAGGAACTATTCCATAGTTAAAGCTGGAGTGACATTGGATTCTCGTCTGCAATCGTTTGTAGTTGATTGTAGTTGTGGAAATTTCACGATCGGAATCATAATAAACGTTCAATCGATTTTTTTTAACAGTTTGGAACTATTTCATAGTTGTATTTGAAATGACGTGGGATTCTTATCTGCAATCGTTTGTAGTTGATTGTAGTTTTGGAATTTTCGCAATCGGAAATCAAATGAGTGTCCAATCGATTTTTGGAGACCAAGTAGGAACTGATTGAAAGCTATAGCCAGAATGAGCTCCGATTCCTGTCTAAAATCGTTGTAGTTGTTTGTAGTGCTCACAAATTCCCAATGCACCGAGAAAACGGGGTGGCAGACAGTTGATATATGTAGAAGGATTTGTTTGTATTTGTTTCTAACAGTGAAAATAATGAAGAACCTTATAAACCAACGTTCATACTTGATTGTAGTTTTGGAATTTTCCCAATCCGAACTCAAATGAGCATCTGATCGATTTTAGGAGCGCAAGTAGGAAATTGTTAACAGCTATAGCCAAAATGAGCTCGGATTCCTGTCTAAAATGGGTTGTAGTTGTTTGTAGTACTCCCAGATTTTCAATGCACCGAGAAAAAAGGGTGGTGAAAAAAATGAAAAAGGAAAGAAGATCTTTATGAACCAACGTTCATACTCAATTGTAGTTTTGGAATTTTTCCAATCCAAACTCAAACGAGCATCCAATCGATTTTTGGAGCCCAAGTAGGAACTTGCTGACAGCTATAGCCAAAATGAGCTCGGATTCCTGTCTAAAATGGTTTGTAGTCGTTTGTAGTACTGACAGATTTTCAATGCACCGAGAAGAAAGGGTGGTGTAGAGTTGAGATATGTAGAAGAATTCGTTTGTAGGTATTTCTAACAGTGAAAAAAATCAATAAGAAAAGAAGATCTTTATGAAGCAACGTTCATACTTAATTGTAGTTTTCGAATTTTTCCAATTCAAACTCAAACGAGCATCCAATCGATTTTTGGAGCCCAAGTAGGAAATTGTTGACAGATATAGCCAAAATGAGCTCGGATTCCTGTCTAAAATGGTTTGTAGTTGTTTGTAGTAGATTTTCAATACAGATTTTCAATACACCGAGAACAAAGGGTGGTAGACAATTGAGATATGTAGAAGGATTGGTTTGTAGTTGTTTCTAACAGTGAAAAAAATCGAAAAAAATTAAGAAACTTATAAATCAAGGTCCATACTTGATTGTAGTTTTGGAATTTTTCCAACCCGAACCGAAATGAGCGTTCAATCCGTTTTTGAAATACAGTTAGGAACTATTTCATAGTTACAGCTGGAGTGACATTTGCTTCTCATCTGCAATCGTTTGTAGTTGATTGTAGTTCTGGAAATTTCACGATCGGTATCGTAATAAACGTTCAATCGATTTTTTTTAATCAGTTAGGAACTATTTCATAGTTGCATTTGAAATGACGTGGGATTCTTATCCGTAATCGTTTGTAGTTGATTGTAGTTGTGGAATTTTCGCAATCGGGAATCAAACGAGCATGCAATCGATTCTTGGAGCCCAAGTAGGAACTGATTGAAAGCTATAGTCAGAATGAGCTCTGATTCCTGTCTAAAATCGTTTGTAGTTGTTTGTAGTGCTCACAAATTTCCAATGCACCGAGAAAACGGGGTGGCAGA
>NW_021680556.1:183957-197785 GCF_001412515.2 Diachasma alloeum
TCAACTGTCTGCCACCCCGTTTTCTCAGTGCATTGGAAATTTGTGAGCACTACAAACAACTACAAACGATTTTAGACAGGCATCCGAGCTCATTCTGGCTATAGCTTTCAATCAGTTCCTACTTGGTCTCCAAAAATCGATTGGACGCTCAGTTGATTTCCGATTCCGAAAATTCCAAAACTACAATCAACTACAAACGATTGCAGACGAGAATCCAATGTCACTCCAACTCTAACTATGGAATAGTTCCTAACTGTATTTCAAAAACGAATTGGACGCTCAATTTCAAACTACAAACAAGAAAAACGTTACTACTATCACGAGTAGCTCAAAATCTATCAATTATGAAATTTTGATTCAAATCCAACCAAGTGGGGTGCCCACTTCACGGAGCTGTCGAAATGTTCAAAAATGGTGAAAATGAACAAGTTGAAAAATTGGTAAAAGAATGAATTTGGACGTATTTATTTCCAAAAAAAAAAGACTGAATGAAAATGCAATTTGTTCAGTTGATTTGATTTCATCCCAATTGATTGAGTCAAGACGAGTGAAAAAAATCCGGAAAAAGTCCCAATTTCATGACTTTTCTTGTAAAAACAAATGATTGGAAGTTGGTTACACACAATTTGATGTCCGTCAATTTTAAAACTATCTACACTCATGTGTTGACCTTGTCTGGACTTAACATAAAGTTTGAAGATGAGTTTCCTGCAAGGTAACCGATTAATTGCTCTTATTCGAAGTCACCCTCAATTGTAGAGAGGTTTAGTAGCTGAAATAAAGTTGGAAAATAAAACGATTAACGCACATGGTTAACACACGTGTGTAGATAAATTTGAGATTGGCACGCATTAGAGTGTGCGCAACCAACTTTCGATCATTTAATTTTACAAGAAAAAATATGAAATTTGGACTTGGTCGAGATTTTTTCCACTCACTTTGACTCAACGAATTGGGATGAATCCAAATGCACTAAACAAATTACATTTTCATTAATTAATTGTATTGTTTCTGGGAAAAACTACATCTTAATTCATTTTTTTATAATTTTTTTAAATTGCCCTTTTCAGCCACTTTTTAATACTTCAACATTTTTTTCACGAAAAACAAACGTGCTAGAAAGATTTTCCAAAAAAAATTGAACATCAGCCTCAAACTATCTATAAAATGGAGTGAATCTCGTTTTTAAGGTCGACGACGTCCGAATTTTGTCAAAACATGTTATCATACTTTAAACAGAACTCCACTTGAAACAATTCAATTATTCTGAACATCACTACACAAATAATTTCGTGTGTAATGTTCACCCTAAATCTGACGGAAATCCCATGAAATTAAATGAACAACCAATTCCATAACTGAAAATCGATAATAATCATACAAATGGACCAATATTGCATAACTAATGAGTGAAAAATTCAATTACAGAACCAACAACGGAAATTCTGGGGGGGCCAGACCTGTACATCGATCACGGTAGTACGATTAACCTCACATGCATCGTTCTCAATAGCCCAGAGCCACCAGCATATATATTTTGGAATCACAATGATGCGGTGAGTACTCAAATATTATCACAGCATATGGGTCAGTGTGCGAAATTGTCGAATAAATGATGAACCAACGAATAATGATGAGTGTTCGAAGATACCTCTTCAGGCCACTCGAAAGGGGACAGAGTTTCTTAGAAATATTACCGGATCCCTTATAAAATTATCGGATAAGTGCCACCCCACGTGCGTGAAAAAAATCTATTAACTAAGTTCCCTATGAATGAGGCAGTCGATAATCAGGAAAATTATTCGGAAAATCACTTTATACTGAATAAATGGGTCGTTCTAGGGGGAAATAATCTCCACAAATGCACGTTAGACAGTTTTATTCACGGAGCATGATACTACCTTGAGGCACGCACATGCTAGAGTGAGCAATATCGAGACTACGATCTCACTATTTTATCATGGAATATACGTGGAATCCTAGAGAACTGTTGAAGAAGCCATATTGTGGGAGTCAAGTGTCGAGGAAACTCTAGATCCTCTTAACGATGGAAATAAAAACACAAAAATGCACACGGAAAAGAAAAGTTGTCCAATTCAAAACTCTTTACTTCTCTGAATAAAGAATAGGGAATTCTTGATTCAACTCCATATTCAACTATATACTATTTCAATTAAGAGTAGTCTATTTTCAAATAGATGACTCTTAATTGGAAACGCAAAAATCCATCTCTAGAAAACTGCTACAGGAGATTAGAAGCGATAAGAAACAAAAAAAAATTCACTTGATCGGATATTTTTACAAAAACCCTTTGCCTCTATGATATTAGACACTTTAATGAGTCATATTTTTAATTTTACTCTGCTGGCCCGGGAAAATTTACTGAACGTGAGGGTCATTTGTATCGAAATTGTAAAATTTACCCTGCATTCCACCGAAAATTATCCCAGTGAACGTGAATAATTACTCCAATTTTTCATATAATTTTTCTGTAACGGAGAATGATTTTTACCGAGCTCGTTTGGTATGAATTCACTTCCTTCCGTTCCTATGACCTTCAGATGGGTGAAAGAAAGAAAATATTCTATCTGTGTGGCAAATTTTAGTATACAGAAGGATAGTTTTTGCACCCATAGATGTTTGTTTTACACTGTTAGAATTTTTTTGCAATTTCATGGATGATTATAGTAAATCTCATGAGAATAACATGGAATCGGATTTAGGGAATAAATGGTCATGAAATTTCAAGTTTTAAGTAGAATTCACGGAAATTCATAAATTTTCAGTGGGAGTGAGATGGAAATTTCCCAACTTGATTGAATTTTCGGTGGAACATGAATATTCAGAAACAAAATGACATGAATTTTCAATTTTTTTCTGAATTTCAACAGAATACTCAGACAAAAATTTTTAACAGTGTACCGAGAAAGTTGTAAGATGTCCACTGAAAACCAGTATTTTTTCATTGAATTACATTTCGCTCCACGATTACCATTCGTGTAGTAAAATTTGTCAAGATTGTCTAGGTCATTTTTATCCAACTTTTCTCTCTGTGTATTATGATAGGTTATTATAATGAGTATTCTTAGGGAAAAAAATGAATCGTTGGAATATCGATGGAGCTGAAATTTACCACAAATTTGAGTCTCACTAGTACCTCTAAGAAGTTGGAATTTCAGCGTCTTTGCGATAACTATTCTAAACTTATCAATACAGTTCCGGCCCACATATACGTAGTTACGGTTGCGTGCTCCGCCCTTCGTTAAACTGCACAAGCTGAAGTACGTATTCAGATAAACCCTTTTACTTTAAAATACTTTTGTCTTTAGATTCTTACTTCACTATTCTCGACTCCTTTCATAAAACAGATCTTTTCGTTGTGTCCCAATGAAATCCAGCCTTTAATTTAACTGGTGTTATATTTTATTGAGAAGAATTAACAATACATACACACAGACATTTCTTAAAAGCATAATTTCTTCATGTTTCATGACATTTCGAAGAATCACGTTTACAAAGCTTCCGTTAAGAAAGAAAACAATCCATTCTCGTCTGTATTTATCACTATTAAAGCATTAGAAAATTTTCGATTCAACGATACAACACACGGCGCAAATATTACTCCTTCGATTAAAATTATGTTTCACTTGAAAAAAACTTCAATATTTAGAGGAAATATGCACCTTTCGTCTGACAGTTTATTCCCAAATTTCCATGAAAAATCACTCTGCCACGTGATTACAGGAGTTGTCACACAGTTTTTCCCGTGATTTTTCCCCGTGCAATAATTCAATCAAATCTTCTCCATCCAAGAATATCCTTCTTTCATAATGCAAACACAAGTACTGATGTATTACTGACACTGTAATACATCAGACTAATAACCTCCGTCGAATGGCATCCGAATTCCCAATAACTTCGTGACAGAGGGTTCATAGTAGCATCAAAGGAAGTCACCCCTCCTACCTCACTTCTATCCTTCCATAACCATTGTCCAACGCATTGAGAAACCCGGAATCAAGTGAAGCCCTCGAACGAGAAAACTGATTGTCCACCATCATTATAGGGGCAGTTATACCCATTCATACGATTCATTGTCCCATCCGAATGTCCGATAATCTCCTCCAAATGCTTCCTAATTGTCACCGATTAGCTCTCCAGTTTGCTAAAAGAGGACATTGAATTTGCTATAGCAAGCAGTGGCCCCTTTTTCCGTTATCCCAACCGCCACCCATTGAATTCACATTAAACCCTTCCTAATACCTGTCAGTCATTAATCCAAAATACGTTGTTAAAGTGCCTAGGCCTCATTACATACTGTAAACAAGATAGGATGTTGCTAACTGATCTGCAAATACAATCGTCCTCAACTGTCCCCATGACATATACATTGGACTACGAATTGGCCAATAGTATTCGGGAATGTTTCTGTACACCCTCCGGGGAATTACAAACGAGAGAATTTCGGTGTGGCCCACGGAAGTACTTGCACACTGTACCTCCCCTCTCCTTCGTCCTTCGTCGTATGAGAATTTCAACTGGGCCAAACAACGCAGTGCGACAATACTACAGCATTTCGATTTGCAGAAACCGCTTCGGCACGACCAGTTGTACTAGGAATTCAATTAGCTGTTTTGGACTGGCTTCTATACCTCGGTGGCCATACTCATCACCGGGGTATAATACGTTTTTAACGGATGGCTGAAAGCATTGTGTATTATTAATGATATTGTTCAATTATTCTCGCACTTCGAATCAACGGTTATTCATTCGTCATGGAATACTGAACTACTTCGGGGATTAATTATGTAATGGCTGTTTGGTTGGCACTCTGAAACATCGGTGGTTCCCAGTGCTGAACGATCGGAAACAATTTGCAAGTTTTACTTCTATTGAAGGATTAGATGATGTGATGAGGCGAAGTCAATTTAAAGTAGCTCTATCGTTAGAAACACGAACTAAAAAGTTGGTGAAAAATTACCCAGAAAATCGTGGCAAATATTACTGTACGAAAGGTAATGTATTTCAAGGAAAAAATGCCTATTTCTGAAGAATATTTTACGATTCGTTCCGTTAATAAAAACACATCTATAGATGCAAAAATTATCCTCCTGTACAGTTAAATTTCCTACACCGGTAGTGTACTGCTGCTTCCGAATGGAAGCTTTGTAATCGATAATGTTAATGAACTTTAAATTTTGTCTGGAAATAACGTAGAATGTCATGAACCGTGAAGATCTGATGTTTTTAGAAAACAGGTGTATGTATGTCTGGATGTGTGTGCGAATTTTCCGGAAAATTTTTATAAATCTTCACAGAAAAAGGACTAAAGTTCCAATTCTAAAAAGAACATACACTTAAAATCGATATCTATCGATATCTCGCAAGTCTGTCAGGCTTATTCTTCATTGGTTCCAGTCCTCTGAGGTGGCAAATTTAATTCACGATTAATTTCATTTTGAGATTTTCAATTATGATTGTTACAATTACAGCGCGCTATAGCGCGCGTTCGGTCCCGTAAAGATAAAAATCTGAAATTCCGTCACATAATTGGTATTACTTTGGGCGCAATTTCAGCTGAATCGGTCAAGTAGTTTCCGAGATGAAGCAATTTCTCAAAAAATTTTATCCTCAATATCTCGACAACTACGTGACGGAATTGAATTTTTGACGTCAAAATATTCCTTGTGATAATATCTACCAAATCGAATTATAATATTGTTATGGGCAGGATTCTGGCTTCCGTGGCGCCGTAGGTATTTTGGGTAAGGAATATGAGAAAAATATTCAAAAAATTCTACTTTCATCCATTTTCGTGCAGAAGAAGAGCTATAACAGGAGGGTCAATCGAAAGGATTACAAGAGAGCCCGAGTGGAAATTTTAGTCCGATCTTGATCAGACACTGATCAGGTTACCTTATCAGATTCTGATCAGGTATGTTACGCTATAATTTTGGATTTTGCCACTAGAGAGGGTTACAAAAAAGAGTCGCTAGGTTCATAAAAGTCAGGAGGATCGCAAGGTTCACAAAAAAAGAGTCCCTAGGGTCACAGGGGTGATACTGCCTTAATTGAGTGCGTTTTTGACTGATAATTTTTATTCTCAGTCTTTTTTCGATGACTTTTTTCGACAGGATTCCGGTTTTTGTGCTGGAGCGAAAGAAAATGGTAATTTCGGGCTTTATGAGTGTGATATCTTCAGCATATTAGAAATATAATTTTTATATAATACGCGCGTGTAACCGCATGGGTTTCAGTTGACTATAGTCAACTGGAAAGTAGCGGGTTTCGAGCGCCTACCCACACTCCACTTAAACCCGAAATAACGCATGACGCGCATGCGCATCACCTATTAAAAGACAATAACAAGGAAGGAAATCTAACCTCCGAATAGTGAATACATGGAATGACTGAAAAATGAAAAAGTGATTTTCGAAGCAGATAAAATGAGCGAAAATCATATAATTCCTGATAGTGATGAAGAGTTAGGCAGTGAGGAGGATTTATTTACTGATAAGGAGGAGTTGATTGGTGATGTGACATTTGAAGACAATGGAAATGAAATATTCTCCAATGAAGTAACAGCAGGATCGCCAAAAACTCCTTCTTCGATCAAATACTGTAACTTAAGGGCTTTACTGAATTCTAATGATCAAAATAATGTCAAGGAAACACAGAGAAAAATTATTTTTGCTTTTCAGAGACATGTCACAGAATTCACCGAAACTTCACTGAAATTTGGTGATTGATTTCTAGAAATTAGTGATAAGTCATTGAGAATTCAGTAACGAAAATGAAATTTTTCAATCATACTTTTTAAATAAATAATTATTTTTTTAAATAAATGTGATCTTTTTTCTTCAGTGGGGAAGTCAATCAGGGCCCCTCCCCAACCCCCCCCCCGGGGGGGTTCGCCCCCTGGACCCCCTTTTCTCGTGGGGGGCTTTGCCCCCCACACCCCCCACTCGCCCCCCCCCCTCTACACTCTCTAACTTCATCACGCACTTATCATATAAAATAGTATACGCAACACGTGCGGACAGCAGGCGGTATCACTAGTAGTAACCGCCTGCTTTCCGCACTAGTTGCGTAATGTATTATTTTCGTATTTTTCGCGTATTCTTCATCCAAAATACTACGAGAATCAATTGTCAAAATGCAGCGCCACGGGAACCGGAATCTCCCCTCTATTTCCACAATACAAGACCTATCATATCACCTGGGTAGGTAGGGGGTCCATACAATACCACCGGTCTTATTGGTTTCACCCATGACCACGATAGATTTCCCACAAGGCCAGCGTCGTGAACACTAAGTCTTAGATGTTATCCATACAAATAACGGAATTGACGAGGCTAGTTGATCGATTAGTAATAAATTAAACGGTTGAATAGAAATTTGAATAACAATGGAAATGGATATGGCGCTCATGCCACTCGTCTTGCACCTGTCACATAATCGTACGGTGTTGCCACAAGTATTTTCAGAATATAGTCAATTGACGAACTGTTGATTCATACTTCCAGTTGGAAAAATTGAATAACGAAATAATTCTCTTGTTCATGACCTCTATAATTCATTTAAATAATTTAGACATGAAAACAATAATTTTTAGATTTTTTTTGGAAAACATTCAATGACTCAAGGCGTAAGGGTACAGCTGCTTTAATTATGGAGAAACTTTCACAAAAAAAAAACAAAATTAGTAAACAAAAGATTCAAGTTGTATAGAAGAGTCAAACGACAGAATGTTCCACTGAAATTTCAAGAAATTCCGCAGAAAATTCACAATTTAATGATATAATCAATGAGAATTGTAAATTTCAAATAAATTATCCCAAGAAAATGAATGAAAATAAGGAAAATTCAGAGAATTGTGCTTTGAGATTTCCAATAAATGGTAGATTCAACATCGGTATCACCCCTACTTATCACGGGTACAGTTGATTACCGAACAAACGATCACAAATTTGATTACCTGGACAAGTCACCACAAATCCTTCTATCACAGGCTGTTTTGTGACAAAACTTTTTTCGGTATAGAAATGAGTGATATTTTATCCCTAAGTTACACGATTACTATCATATGATTATTATTGTTTCATTTAAGGGTTCATTTTATTATTGTTTCATTTAAGGGTTCCTTGTTACGCATAAAACAAAGATTTTTCGGGAGTAAAATACGTATCGGAGTATCGAATACCGAATGAGTAGTGCTAGAAATGACATTTCTTGCGTGTACCGAGAATGCAACTTTTTTTGAACTACTAAATCTATTTTTGCGACAAAAATTTTTCATTCCGGCGCACTCTCTACATGTTTGGCACAAAAAAAATCCTTTTTTGATCATTTTCAAAAAACTATTTTCTAGGCACAAGCAAGACTTGTTTGAGAACTCCGTCGTTTTTCTCTCAGTGTACTTAATAATGTAATATTATCCATATAATGAAGATTCATCTCAAAAAATTCCAGTCGCGAAGTATCTGGAGCTTCTATAATCACATTATCACATTATTACATTCCGTAATTTCGCAGAAATTACATTTTTACATTCATGCATTTGAAGACAAAAAACCCATTCCGAGTTGTTGCATCAAAGGATTAGTACATTTCCGGACTGTTAGTATGGGGCTTTTTACTCGTGTGGAGTTAGCGTCCGAGCCGGAGGCGAGGGATGGCCAACCACATAAGTATAAAAACCCCATGCCGACAGTCCGGATATAATTTTTGTAACGAAACTTTTTCGTATAATGTCTAGAAATTGTTTTCCTCTGTCATCATTTTGTGTTGCTCTTTGCTCAGCATCCAGAATTCTGATAAGAAAATTAGAACACGGGTTCGACGTATTCGTTAATTCCTATTTTTTTTGGCTTTCTGAGATTTATTATTAATTTCTGTCTTTATACCTTGAATTCTTTCGAAGTCCGGTGATTCCTTCTAGCCCACAGTCTGATTTCTTCGTCGGATAATTAGCCAGGGTTTGGATAGTTTGTCGGTGAACAAAACTGAACATAACTTTTGTTTGTTACTATGAATTTTTATACACATATTTCGGGGATTTAACATTCGTAGAACTTCGGCATTTCTCGGTAGCAATCAGTCGTTGGGGGCTACTCACAGGCCCGTACGACCTCTTGCTCCTCAGTATTTGTAATGGTTTTGCAAAGTTTGGTTCAACTCGTTACGTTTTCCATCAGTTATAAATTTCGTTACTCACCGGTTTAAAACAGTTAACTACGGCGTTCACAACAATTCACGGTTCTTAACATTTACAGTTTATCACGGTTAACACGTTCATTCATTGATTGTGAATAGTTCGGTTTTCTCTTCATTTTACATGTTTAAATTATTACTCGGTTAATTCATTGTTTGTCCATTTCATCACCACGGAAGTCGGGTCATTCCCGCAAAATAAACGGTTTGCGTCAGGGCTCAAAAATTGTGTTACAAGTGCTTTCATCCTACATTCACACACAACCTCAACCCTTTCAACCCAACTCCCACTGCAGACCACTAGACCTAGTGCGAATTCTGAACAGTCGGAAATAACAATTTCTTGTTAACGTCGCCGGAAAATTCGAATTGTGGGTACGGTTTACGACGATGACCCTAAAACTATTACTAATTAACTAAACAACCCCCTTTTGATCTGGATTCTTTTCGTTGGTATTCTTGAGGAAACTATTCCTGTTCTTCATTCAATTTCTGTATTCAGAATCAGGGAAGAGAATCTCTCTGTTCCCTCAAGATTCTTCATTCGGAGAACAACGATAACATTGTTAGAAAATTACTCCTGAAATTTCAAATTAAAAATTTTCAAATTTTTAACAATGATTCGTGAACACGAAATTTACGTGTTTTGGTAGGGGAGGGTAGGGCAAAACGGACCAGGCGGGCAAAACGGACCCCTAAGGCAAAACGGACCACTGACAGAAAATTGATAATTTTTTTGATTCTTTTCATAGTTTTTGCTTCCGAATGGAAGCACAAGCAAAAATTCAAAGTCATTTGTCGTTTGAGGTGATTAGCAAACCTCATCAAATTGCGACTCAACGAGACTTGTTGTCTACAAAACCCCTGTAACGGTTATGATCCTGAAACTCACTTTTAATTCAATACATTCAGTGTTCCTGATTTGAAGGAAAGAAAAAACAACAAAAATTATCAATTTTCTGTTAGTGGTCCGTTTTGCCCTAGCAGTCCGTTTTACCCGCCTGGTCCGTTTTACCCTACCCTCCCCTATTCAAAAATCATTTGAATTCATAAGTATTCAATGGAATTGCAATTTTCAGGTCCATATGATAATAGAAAGTATTAAATGATTTGAAAATTCAAGCAACAATTTCCCTGCATTTTGAATCCACTAAAAATTCAGTTGGATGTGATGTTCAATTTTCGCAATGAATTTGAAAATGCTACATGTCACTGAAATATGAATGGTAATCTCACCTTGAAAAACCAATTATTCTGAATTCCGAACCTGAATGACAGATTCCATGAACGATTTGATGTTAAATTGAATTCAAGTTTACAAAATTGCAAATTCAAGTGCAACTATTGCTTAATTTTCTGGAATCATTTATGTCATTCTGATTTCATAACTAAAACGATTAATTATGAAGAAGGGTCGTTCCGTATTTGCGTTCGAGTAACAATTCTCAAGTATTTCGTTTATTCTCCTAGATGTTTTTACGACAATGAGATGTTCTCGACGCTAGAACAAAATCCGATCCTCTCTAATTTTGAAATGCGAAAATGCAGAATGGTGGAATGCTCACTGCTAGAATGTGAGATTCATAAATACCTGAACAATAAAAAATGAAGGTTTCAGATTTCATAAAATTGAACCTTTTTGTTTCCCTTTCATTGTTATCACATCTTTGAAATATTATTTATTACTTTTATCGGAATTTATTCCAAGTTCCAAGGAACTTGCAACTGGCTATTGTCAGGGCGCCTTCAGCCAAGTGTTTACCTTTTATGTACCAAATAGTTGATATGAAAAGAAAGAGTCTGTTTGTGTGTTCATTTTACTGGATCAGCATCGAGAAATTAAAAATAATTTCTATAAGATTGAGTGCTTGATGTCGTTGAAATGTTTCCGACATAAATCTTCAAAAATTTATTAAAACTTTGTGAAGTTCCTCACATTTTTATGCAGTGATGTTCACTTTTGTAAGTTGAAGTATTAGGTGTACAAATAAGTTTTAGGATACTTCGATTCCGTGTCATGAGAGTAATTCAAAGTTATCGCTTACATATGATATGGTGGGGTTTGTTATGTAGTATCAAAACATGAGGGAGTCATAAACATAACCTTAAATTCTGTGAATAAAACATGCAGACCGATTAGCTATTTATTAGACACTGCATTCGCTATGAATTCCATCAAGGAAAAACTGTTAGGAAAGCATGTCAATCGATTTGTTCGGTTCTTGGGGACAACATTGTATCTAAAAATACATGTGAGTATTGGTATAAGCGATTTAAAGAAGGTGATTTCGATGTTAGTGACCGTGAACGTGCCCCTGTAAGGGTGGATGATCAGGAACTGCAAGCGTTGCTGGATGAAAACTCTTGCCAGACGGAAAAACAACTTACAAAACACCTTGGAGTAACTCAACAGACCGTTTCCTATCCCTTAAACGCAATGAGAAAGATACGAAAAGGAACAAAGTGGGTGCCACACTTTTTGACTCAAGAAAATAAAGACAGCCGACTTGACATGTCTGAATCTTTACAATAAGCAACATAGAAAATCTTTTGTATAGAAAATTGTGAAGCTATGAAGCGAATCACTAATTACAGCCCTATAAAGACAAGCAGCTGATCAATAAAATGACGCCTTTTCACGCTAATGAGTTGACTCTCTGAAATTAGTACTGACGCTCTGTTTATTCTCGGCCATCGACAATGTGGAGATAACTTGTTTAACATTGAGGTAATCTACCAGACATCCATTAAGAGCATTTTCTTTATTCGGAGAATAACGGTTCGTTAGTATCGATTCCATTTGATTCTAGATTCATTCATGTAATTCTGATTTCGTAACTAGGACAATTAATTTAAAAAAAGGGTTGTTTCGTATTTGCCTTCGGGTAACAATTTTCAAGCATTTCGTTTATTTTCAATGAGATGTTCTCAACGCTAGAAGAAAATCCGTTCCCCTCAAATTTCGGAATGCGAAAATGCAAAATGCTGGAATGCTGACTGTTAGAACGTGAGATTCACAAATACCTGAACAATAAAAGCCATCTTTTATGGAGATTTCAAATTTTATAAAATTCAACCGTTTCTGTTGATTTTTCACTTCTACCACATTTTTGAAATATTTCCGACATGAATAATCAAAAATGTATTCTAACTTTGTGAAGTTCCTCAACTTCTTCTGCAGTGATTATTACTTTTATACGTTTGGGAAGTATAAAATACCAATTTCCAGTCGACGATAAATGAGGGGCAGTGCAGAAAATATAAATTACATTTCCGCCTCTCAGCAAGATAAAGCTATGAAGCGAATCACTAATTACACCCCTACAAAGACGAGCAGTTGATCAACAAAAAGATTCCTTTTCACCCTAAAGAGTTGATTCTATGAAATTAGTACTCACGCTCTGTTTATTCCCCGCCATCAACAATGTAGAGATAACTTATTTAACATTAAGGTAATCTACCAGACAACCATTAAAAGTAGCTCCAGCAAACATTTTATAGAATGCGCGAGCCTTATCGAATTTCCCAGCTAATGGAAGTGACATTTCATGGCTTTAATAATCGTTTAGGTAACCATCTTATTAACAATCGTTACCACAGCGAGGATATCACGTAGTAATAAATTAAACATTGTGATAACGAAATCCCATGTGGATCCCAGGATGCAACCGCTTCGGGCAATATCCGCTGAATGAATGAAATGTTTGTTTTCGCTGTACTGCTGGCCCGTTCCTGGGAGATTCCAATGTGCATTATTATTTTATATACGTAACGTTGAAATGATTGGAAATGGCTAGTTCTTTGTTGAGATAATAATACAATATCTACAAAACTTTAGCGAGCGGATGGATGAAACGGAAAATAGCTGCGTTCATTTGGGTAAATGAAACAATATTATTCCCTCAGGAAGGAAAATGTTCGTTTTTTTGTTGTGTTTAGCTCCACTACGGGTACGCATTAGAATCGATTGCATTCGTGGAAGTTGTTCTATCCTGAAACTACATTTTGGATTAATTATGCGAGGTTCCCTTGTTCGTTTTAAGTAGATGGAGAGGCAGATCCAAATTATGAAATAGATAGATTTTTAATTGAAATTTCTAGAAAACTTCTTAAAAATTCTTACCATATTATATACGGAAAAAAATATATTTGAATTGAGTATATTTTATACCAGAAAAGAGTATATGCATAAACCTGATTCAAGAATAAAATATGCTTGATTCAAGTATTGAAACAGGGGACTTTATTGCCGAATAAATAATATGATTAATAATTACCAGGTATTATTGTCCAAGGATTAGTTTAATTAATTTATATCTGAAAGAAGCGATCAGGGCGATCAGTTGAATGAGACACGGGAGGCTAATTACAATACCAATAATACTCTATATTTCCTTGAATTTTACACCACTTCTATACAAAGATACAAAGACTGCCTTTTATCTTTAGCTAGGGAATGGTTAAGGCCAGGTGAGGTTTGTACACACGACAGGGGACGACTCTAAAATGTGAACAAAAGGGGACTGTCGTCCAGGGATTGATTCTGAATAGTTTACAATTATATCTTCATATGATAATTAGGGACAATAGAAAGTGTGGGCTCACCATTGGGGGG
>NW_021680556.1:198062-208525 GCF_001412515.2 Diachasma alloeum
GGGGGGGGGGGGGGGGGGGAATGTTATAGGAAATCATTGTGGGAGGGAGGGAGAAAGCAACTGGTACTTACGGCAATTGCCGATTACAATATAATTATATATTATTATATAATTAATTACGATAATAATATAATTATATTATAATTCACAATATAAGCTGCTCTGCGTCCAATCAAGACTCCTGTAAAGTCCTGACAACTCCAGGAGATGCTGCGAGCCTTCCTTCTGCCTCCTCAATTCTGGGATACTTCTTCTACTGCTCACTTCTCTGGGGATTACCACTTCTCATCCTTTTATTATTCTGATATCTCAATATGAATCCTACTCTCGGGACGACTGGGGCACGCGTGTCTTTCTTATCCGGTTGTCTCGTGGTTCTCTTCTATTCGGCACTTCTTGGATTCTTTTGTCAATCAGTTTCTGGGGTGTGCGGGGCGCAGGAGAGGGTGTATCACAGGGGCGTCCTCAGGATGATAGTGGGAATGGGTTCAATCTCTCATCCATCCTCAATGATCAAGTTTCCAGGGTGCGGACTCTTGTCTAGCGAGAGTGGTGGTCGGTGCTGGTGAGTTTCGTTTTCGGTGATGCTGCCTCGGTTTCGGCACGATGGCGAGGGGAATTGGAGGGGGTAACTGGGGAAATAGGATGACCAACAGTGACGGGAAATTCTTAGGCGGAAATAGTGTGTGGGCGGCTCATCCCACCTTGTGACAGTATATTGTTCTTGATTCGAGTATATAATATATTTAATTCAAGTAAATGTTATACTTGAATGGAGGATGGATGTTTTAATTCGAGGATAATTACTACGTATCAGCCCGGGTTGTACCAAGCGCTCTCAAGTATAATATAAGGCCCAGACACTAAGTGTGAGAATATAAGGATCAAGTGAAGGTTTACAAATGAAGGTCGGAATATTGGAGTCAAAAAATTATGGTCAGAATATAAAAGTAAAAAAAGTGGGTGTCAGGCGTTGAGGGTCAGATAAGGGCTAAAAACGGTGATCAACCATAATACATGACTTATATTTAGACCCTGATTGCCCAACACCCACTTGTTTCACTTTTATAGTCTGACCCTCATATTCTGACATTTAGTGCTTGACCCTTATATTACACTTAAGAGGGCTTGCTACAACTCGGCCTGATACAAAAGAATCATCTTCGAATTGAAATACTTAACCACCAATTGAGCATAAAGTATATTTGAATTAAGTATATTTTATTCTTGATTCGAGTATAAAATATTTGAGATATAACGGCGGATATATATTTTTTGCGGTAGCTGTAAATTTCAATTCACATATTCACCCCAA
Organism: Diachasma alloeum; assembly: GCF_001412515.2. NCBI lineage: Eukaryota > Metazoa > Arthropoda > Insecta > Hymenoptera > Braconidae > Diachasma > Diachasma alloeum. The sequence goes on from NW_021680556.1 coordinate 199,378, forward strand.
AAAAGTCGGTCTGAATCCGACCGAAAAATCGGTCTGAATCAAGTCGGACTGAATCATGCCGGGAATGGGCTTGGTTCATGTCGAATTGACGGTATGAATCAAGTCAGACTCGGACATGCAAACAAGAATATCGGTCTGAATCAAGTCGAAAAATCGACTTCAATCAGACCGACTTCGGTTTGATTCAGACCGATTTTCGGTTTGATTCAGACCGAATTTTTGGTTTGATTCAGACCGAATTTTCGGTATGATGCAAATCGATTTGTTCCTAAATTCTCGATGTACATTGTTGATGAGGTCCCCTTGGGGAGCCTCATACATGGGGGGAGGGGGGGTGGCTGTACATCAAGAATTCAGTATACATTCAGTTTTTGCGACGAGGGAGAGGAGGGAGGGTTGTGAATTGAGGATTCACAACCAAAAAAATTGAGTAGGGTAACACGTCCTCTGGACACCTCCCATTAGATAGACGATTTCACCTTTAGTTCAATGTTGCTTAAAAAAGAATGAGATAATCGTCATGTTAATTTTTACATCCGATAATAACACTTGTATGGAATTATGGGATGATCGTTTCATACCGATAGATGTCGATAATAAAGTGAATAATGAAAAAATAGTCATGAGGTCCAACAATGTACGCCAGTGGCGCTACAAATACTAAGGCCAGCGTAGTGCAGTGTGGTGAAAATTGTGAAAAAAAACTTTTTCAATGAAGATTATTGACGGTATGTATTCATCATTATCATCAGAATAGATTATTCTGCAGTGTCAGTTCTGCAAAAACGAAAAATTATCCTGCAAATTGGTGAATATGATCGTCCATCTCCAGGCGTCAATTTTCTAACCTTAAACCTGTCGATGGACGACCAGAGGCATATACCCAGGTAAGAATTACATAGGCTGACGATGAGAACAAGCCTGTATGAGCCCAGGGTTGGCGAGGCTCAGTTATTCAGGCCTGGGATAGGCTTGGTTTCATCGTTCACTTGAGCTTCAAATGAGGATGATTAAAGGGGCCATTGGCGAGGCTCACTTCAGGCCTAGTCCAGGCTTTCAGTATTCAGGCGCAGTACGTCAAGGCTTATTCAGGGCTCAGCAAGGTCTCGAAAATTAAAGTTACTTTCGATTAATTTCCTCAATTTTTATATCAATACTCATTAGCTAATGGTGGTGAAAACATTATCATCATCTACAAACCTAGCTATAATTTTCCGCCAAGTTATCTAAGCTACCCCCAGACCAGGCCTAGAGCAGCCCTTTGTGTACGAGGCTACATAATTATTATTATCCTCATCTATAATTAATTAATCTATCGATTCTGAACTCATAAATCCATCGGACCTATCATTTATTCAAGTTCAGGAAGTTTAATTAGGATATCAACAAAATAACAAAATAACACTAACACAAGTTGAATTTTTATACACGAAAAAAATGTATCATCCTAAGAAGTCGCAGGTAGCCCAGTGGATAGCGCGATTGTCTACGGATCATAAGGACCCCGGATCGAACCCCAGCAGAGGAGCAAATTTTTAAATGTTTGATTTCATTGTATTTCAATTTCCAGGTGCGCGGTAATAATCCAGGATGAATAATTATTAGAAACTAATGATGATAATGATTTTTTTCCCATCCATTTTTAATTAACCGACAATCACAATCACCAACAACGCTTAGCAACAGTGATGTATGGTCCGACCGCACTCTCTTTCATAGGTTACTCTAATTTCATAAAAAGGGTTATGAAGTAGTAAGAAATTGTTTATACAAATATCTGTAAACAATACTCCAGTTTATTTAGCCGAAGCTCAATTGAGCCTTTAAAATGTGGTAATTCAAGGCTTGAATCAAGCCTTGGCACCGAGCCTCGTTCAAGCCTTGTGGACTAAGCCTGAAACGAGGTTATCATTTTAGGGCTGAAGGAGGATTGATCCAAGGCTGAGCCCCAGCCGTAATTGAGCATTTCCGAGCCTTGGTCCAGGGCTTGATGAGCCCTATTTCTATCATCAATTCTTACCTGGGTAATCAACCATAATAATGAATTCCAGTTATCGTCATCAATTGTCGATTTGTGGTGGAAACTAGTGATCTGAAAAGAAAAAGTCATAAGATTTTTATGTAGCTGATTAAATTTGCTACAAATAATGTCTTTTGTGTTTATGAAAAAAATCGCTTGTTGATGTGATAATTTTATTTTTTGTCGCATGTAGAGAATCAATTTGTTAGTTATTATTAATACGGAATTATTTTTAATATTCATAGTGGCAAATTTCCATTTTTTCAGATGTCAGTGTCAAAACTACTACGAACCTACAAGTTACAAGAGTATTCCCATGCTGATGTGGAAAAAGCCCTGGAGGCAGTGAGGAAAGGGACTAGCATTGGGAAGGCAGCAAAGGAATATGGAATTCCAAAGTCGACACTACATGCAAAATCAACTGAGAAAATTCCAGAAAATGCAAAAAGAGTTCCTCCTACAGTCTTAACAAGTGAAGAAGATTCATTTTGCATAAGACTCACCTTGGGTTCCCAATGCATCCAGATGAGGTGAAGGATGCTGTACGGAGGGTCCTCAAAGAAGTACCAAGAGATACTCCATTCATTGACCAGCGACCTGGGGATAACTGGTTGCAACTGTTCTTATCAAGACACCCCGAAATAACAATAAAACAAACTGAGGTAATATCAAAAGGCCGAGCCTCCGTCACAGAACATCTCAGAGACTGATTTCGAAGAGTCATCAGTCACCCAGAGGAGATTGGTGCAAGTCACGTTCTGACAAGACCTCAAAGCATTTTCAACGACGACGAGACGGGGGTTCAACTTTGACCCAAGAGTGAAAAGGATTCATATGAAATTGCGTCAGGGAAAGAAAAGGAATCGATAACTGTCTTTTGTACGTCCTCAGCTACTGGCGTGGCCCTGCCTCCTAGAATTCTCTTTGCTATATAAACGTATTCCATTGTATATCAGTCAATCAGTTTCTGACGATTGGCCCGTAGGGAGGTCCGATTCTGGATAGATGGTATCAAACACGTTTTCAGAGTATATTCGTAACCATTTCTATCCCTGGTGCATAGCAAATGCAGTGGAGTTTCCAGTGATTTATTTTCTTGATGGACACAAATCACATTTGTCGTTAGAGTTAAGTGATTTTTGTGTCAAACACGAGATTATTCTCTACGGCTTGTACCCAAACTGAACCCACATCATTCAGCCTTGTGATGTAGCCGTCTTCAAGCCCCTTAAATCCAAGTGGAAAAAAGTAGTACAAGAGTATAAGCAAACGAGTCAAAAGTCAATCACAAAAGCAACGTTTGCTCCACTATTCAAAAAGGCGTTCGACGAGATTAAGGAAGATTGGATAAAGAATGGACTCAGAGTGCAGGGTTGCCAGATTTTGGCGATTTATAGCCAAAACCTGTACAATTTTAAATGGGGTGACGTCACCATCTGGTAACACTGACAGAGTGTGTGGATTGTATCCCTTCGACGAGAATGCTGTCAATTACAATAAATGTATTTCAGCTCGACGAAAAGGATTGAATGATAACCCCATACAAGATGAGACAGCCTCTCAATCCAGGGTCGATCACCTTCTCACACGAAATGATTTCATCTCTACAGCTCAATTTTACATCACTTCCTGGGTGAAAACAAAATATGAGAATTTAGCAATCTGAAGAGCATGGGTGAACTCTGTGAAGATCCGAATTATCCTTTATGGGAAGCTTGCATGCATGGAATTGAATCCAACTCTACAGGAAACACAGAAGACAAGACGACGATGACCAAGGGAAAGTACCCCCTTCAGGTTCTCATAATCCAGTAGATTCCAGCGATGAAGCTGATGGAGACAAGCTCTTGCCATATGAAGAATCAGTACCACCTTCAAAACCTCGGAGTTCACATCGTCTCAGTGATGAAGCTGCTAGAGACCCCTTGCCAGATAAAGAATCAGTACCACCGTCAAGTCCTCAGAGTCCACTTGGTCCCACTGATGAAGCTGATGGAGGCACACCCTTGTTAAATGAAGAATCACGATCAGCTTCCAGTTCTCCCAATGCACTTCCACTCAGTGAGGAAGCTGACGAAAACAATCATAGGGCTGCTCCATTCTCTTCTACTCCTCACAGCTGCTCTGAATTCAGCAATCAAGCTGCTGATGATACGATAGAGTATGTCCTCTCTACTAGTTCTCAGTTGGTAATGAACAGTCACACGCAAGTGAAGCAAAATAAATTTTCTAGTCTCTCAAAAATTCTTATCTCCAATGATGTCAGAGATGATGACTGTGCTAGTATCGACTTTGGGTTTGATGACCTTGATGATACTGTTATCGTCGAATTTGATGAAAGTTTCACTAGTCTCATTAATTGCGGAGAAGTAATTAATTTAAGTGATGCCATTAAAAATGCTACTAGTCCAGTAGATAATAATAAAATTAGATCTTCCAAAGATGGTAAAAATACCCTGGATATTGTTCATGTTGACGAAGGTATTAGTAGGATCGATAATGATTCAGATACTAAGCATGAAGTACATGTGAATTACGCTAAAGAATTGAACACGAGTGAATCTGGTAAGGTCCTTTGTTCTCTTTTCTAGGCTCCAATGCTCCCAGTCTATAAGTTGATAACATCTTTTTTCTGTTCCAGAATTACTAGTCTCTCAAAATATAGATGAACCCAGACCAGCTGTGATAGAAACTGTTCCCTCGGCCACCAAGGACGACTCGTCAATTGAGGATCAGCAATGGGTACCACAGTTGAAAGTTGATATGAATAAGGTATGGGATGAAAATTTTTATGGTCAGATGCTAGACAAGGGGAGAAGGAGGAAAAGCAAAAGGAGAAGGAGCCTTTCGCCTTGACAGGTCAACGCCACATTCGGTCCCTGAAAGATAAGAAGAGGAAAGCATTGGAAGTCCAGAAGAGAGCAGAGGAACGTCTGAGGAAGAAGAATGAGGACGAGATGAGGAAAGCTGCAGCTAAAATAGAAAGAGAAAGAGTGAGAAGTTAAAAATGAAGGAAGAAAATGCAGCAAGGAACCTCTTGATTAAGGCAGCGAAATTAAAAATCAAGCAAGAGAAGGAGGCTCATAAGGTACCTGGTAAACAGGGATAGAAAACAGGAAAAAAACTGCCGAGAACCAGTCAAATTCAGGACACAATCCAACATTATCAGATGGCTCTATTACTAAAGAAGATTGATCACCATTTTTTCTTGTATCCATTTCAATCTAATAAAAAACATCACATATTCGACTGAACTCGACGAAAACTGTGTATTTTTCAGCATCGTCCATCTATTGGTAATTCATCGTCCATCGTCTGGTTCCATCGTCTATCTATTGGGGGTTTGGGCCATATTGCAGTTTTCCTTAATTTTATCATAGATTCGTTCATTTTCTTTAGCTTTAATTATTTTTCCTTCACAATTTATACATTTGTCTACCTGAAGCCCCCCCTCCTATCTTCCATACGTATATTATCGATTTTTATCGTTCTATATATCTCTCGAGTTCCTTAAGCGTGCATCTACTAGTCGTGTTACCCTATGTGATTTTTTCAAAAATATTTCCAAAACTAAGGGGAGTAGCGAATTTTTACGGAAAAAGGGGGGGTGGTTCTCAATTTTATTTCAATTTGTTGAAGTTGAAATTTTTGACATTTTTGAAATTTGAATAAATTGAAAAACAAAGAAAACCCCCCACTTGTTTAGTAAAAATGAGCAATCTTCCTTAGTATCTTAGATATTTTAGAAAAACTCACCGACTCAATTTTTTTGGTTGTAAATTCTCAATACACCGACGTCGGTGACTGAGTGGGCTAGACGCAAGTCTAGTGTGCGAAAGGTTGTGAGTTCGATTCCCCATGGAACCGAATTTTTCAGCGGAAGGCTCCGGCGAGCAGGAGGTTGCTAATAGAGTAACCGCCTGTACCGGCATGGGTTTCGTGCGGTTTCCCATGCTACTCCTATGTTCTATAGGAGGGCGAATGCGGGGCAGTGTAGAATCCACAGCCGCATGCATAGGGTTGGATAGGGTGCCGAAATGAGACCCGAAAAAAGGGGATTCGAAAGGCCATAAAACAAAATTCTCAATACACATCCCCCCCCCTTAGTTTCGAAGATATTTTTTAAATATCCCAACGATAACCCACCCTTTCATAAACTTTTCACAAACTTTTCACCCCTGCAGAACCGCCCTCTTTACAAGGCCCCCCCGCCTCCGGATATCACTACATCCCTTTTTAAAATTTTTGTGAATTTCCCTCTCAAAAATTAAAACAATTTTCTAGATTTTAGAACATATTTCCTTCTAAAATGAAGTTTATTTTGGTTTAAAATTAATCACAATTCTGACTATTAATTTTACACGATTTTTTTCTATAACTTGGAAAAAAGTTTCTAGATTTAAGAAACCTGAAGGTTAGAAACCACGGTTTCTAAAATTTAGAAACTTTTTTCCAAAGCTAATCCACTTTTTTCTATGTGTGAATCACACCGAAAATTCGGTCTGAATAAAACCGAAAAATCGGTCTGAATCAAACCGAAAAATCGACTTGAATCAGACCGAAAAATCTACCTAAATCAGACCGAAAAATCGACTAGAATCAAGTCGCTATCTATTACCTGGGATAGCCAGAAATTCGGCGTGAATCACTCAATTTTTCGGTTTGATTCAGGCCGATTTTTCGACCTGATTCAGACCGATTTTTCGGTTTGATTTAAGCCGATTTTTCGGTTTGATTCAAACCGATGTCGGCATAACCCGTTTCTACTTGAAATAAGCCGATTTTCGACTTATATCAGACCCAGAATCCGGATTGGTGTAGTCTGAGTCAGTCGGTCTCAATCAAACCGAAAATCGGTCACAATCAAACCGACGTCGACTTGAATCAGTACTTCTTTTTGGGTGTTGTGTGAAATATGAGAAAAATCATGAAAATTCAGCTAAAATTTAAAAATTTACATCATTTTGATTCTAAGTACTCATGTTCAATTGGAAATTCAAGTAAGTTGTGAAATGTCCGTTTCAATTGAACTAAGAATCTGTAAAATCCCTTAAATTTGTCAAAAAAATGAAATTTCATAATTATTTTTGTCGTAAGTTAGAAGCAATGTCACTTCTGTCATAATTACTACCAGATCATCTATGAGATTTCCACTTTTTTCTATCAGCGTGGGAAATTTGATCCGAACTGATTACATTTCGCCCATCATTTGCATTTCCCTCAAACCATCAAGGGCCATTATCCTCATGGCAATATCCGCTTTGTTAGAACACTGTACGCATCAATCCATAGACCTCATCAAACCATTCAATCGTCAGCAGTGACATGCGACATGTACAAAGGGCAGATATGTAATCAACGCGAGCTTATGAGTCGCGCTTACTGGGAATCCCTCGTTTATGTGGAATAATTGTGCGCTCCAAGTCCCTTGCCGCCAGGAGGATTCAAACGGTTATACTGGAGCCTTTCCACCGCAGTAGACAGACTGATTCCTTCCATCAGTTTAGCGCACGTGCAGCCCAAAATAGCTGAGAACATCGCAGACCTGTTATCGCTTAATCTCCTGCAGATAGGAGCCAACTGTCTCTCTGGGGAGATTTATCCAGGGATCATCAATATTGAGTTTACTTTTCGGAATTTTGCAATAAATTTCTGCAATACTTCCCGACCCAACGGGCAAAAATTATTGCAATGATCCTGTAAATGAAATGTTGAATTTCGAGGATTTGTCCGCACATCGTGATCTCTAGAGTCACCCTAAAACGTTTTTGAAGATATGTCTGGTGTGTGTATCCTCAAAGTTATAAACTATGCATTGATCGGTATACAATCCCGCATACATGATACACACCATTTCAAAACAAGCAGGGAACCGAGCATATCCGACAGAAGACATTTGACCGTTCCTTTATGCGTTATGAGCCTCCTTTTTTTCTACCAATTCCATTGGTAAGAACTTTCAGCATGGATTGGTAGCAATTTCATATCAAAATATACTAGCAATTCATCGAAGATTTATCTCTTAAACTAGTCCACACCCTACAGCAATAACGAATGTCCGAATTTTACATACCTTTTGTTGAGATTTTTCAGACAAAACTAAAGAACGTTTGACTGAAATGAAAATTTGTCTGAATTTCAAACATGAATTAAGACGTTTAGGCACATTTCATTCATTTTATTTAAACGTTTTTTGGTGTCTGAAAAATGTCTACAAAAGGTGGGTGAAATTCAGACATGCGTTTTTGTTGTGTTCTGTCGAATAGGCTTCAACCCCTGCTTGTTTTCGTGAAGATTTATTTATAAAAAATTACGAAAAATCCGCGCATACATACGAACATATATCCATACATTTTCTAAAAACAGCATGTTTTCACGTTTCGTGGCATTCTACATCATTTCCAAGTGAAATTAGAAGATCGTGAGAATGGGTGATTGCAAGCTTCCATTCGAAAGCAAAATACAGAAATCCTCGCTGCATTTTTCATCTCTCTTCGAATTAGTTGAGACACTCCAGTATTTCCACTAATACAACCTTTAAAACAAATCCATTCGTTTATATCACGTTTCTACGTAACAATTTCCTACCGTGTACCAAAAATTAATGAAATTTCATTACACAAGGAGTAGTACCTTGGACCAATTGAGAAATCGTTGAACCATAGATAACACGTCCAGTTGGATCTTTTAATCTTTTATGGAGAGGGATATCTTGATGTCGCAAGGTCCTCGTTTACCCACGGGGCATCCACTCCCAGCATGGATTCAACGTAGCTACGTGGCTCGAAAGCCAATTAAAAGATTTTCAAGCTTTACTGCGTGGTGAAAGGGGGTGGGCGGGTCGGACTCGGTGCATAGCGTACTCCTCTGAATCGTAGGTGCTGTGATTTTGGCTATAAGCCAGATGGAGTGGGAGAGATTGTGACGGGATGAGAGGGGGGGGGGAAGCAAGGTGCATGGTACAGCGTCCTAGTGTTGGCTGCCAAATTGCCCAGGACCAGAATTCCGTCGACTTGAATAATCGCGCGTTTCATTGATTCTCAACGGCGATTCGTTTCGCCACGACGACGTTATTTTATCCCTATATTCCTAGTCTCTCTCTCTCTCTCTCTCTCTCTCTCTCTCTCT
>NW_021680556.1:208723-208862 GCF_001412515.2 Diachasma alloeum
CCTCTACCTCTACCTCTACCTCTACCTCTACCTCTACCTCTACCTCTACCTCTACCTCTACCTCTACCTCTACCTCTCTCTCTATCTCTCTCTCTCTCTCTCTCTCTCTCTCTCTCTCTCTCTCTCTCTCTCTCTCTCT
>NW_021680556.1:208987-219272 GCF_001412515.2 Diachasma alloeum
AGTCTCTCTCTCTCTCTCTCTCTCTCTCTCTCTCTCTCTCTCTCTCTGTATTCCTCTTTACTCGGTTGAAGTCTCACAATGCCTGACTATATACCGCATTATTCCTTATTGAATCTGGAATTGAGACTATATGAGTTTTTTTCCGGAACGCTTTTCTAGAATAACTTCGAAGACCAACTGGCGTCTGCACCTGGAAACGTATGTATTGGAAAAGAATTTAAATTTAAATTTTTAGTAGCTTTCATATTTATTTCATGGGAAATTCAATTGAAGATGGTTTTGCGATGTGTGAAATTTGGAAAAGTATATTCAGTTGGATCGAATGGAAGGGGAGGTGATGAATTTAATATCTTGAGGGGAATTTAATTCTATATGAAAATACCGAATAAACCGAAGGAATAGATATTGTAAAGTATGCACCCGATCATTAATAAATGATTTTATCAAACGAATTTGGGGCAGATTAAATAAGAAAAAGCGAGCATGTGAGAGTGAGCATGTTACTGAGTGATGTTTACTGGTTTTTTCGCCATAAATAAATGAATCGAAAAGGGGTTTCGGCAGTCTGACCTCAGACTGAGGTCATGTATATCTGACCAGAACTCGATCTGAGCCCGCCTCCAGATTTTGAGATCCGATCTACCGGATTAAAACTTGGTCAGGTTTTCATCAGAAATCACCTGATCAGTCGAACCTTTCAAAAACTAAATCAAGTTCTGATCGTAGTTCAGGTGGACCTCCAGCAATTTCCCGTCGAATAGTGCCACCTCCACAGGTGCTATAATACGTGCAGATAAATTTAATAAAAAAATAATAAAAATGTCGATGCCTCGAAGGTTTTGTATGAAGGGGTACACATATTTTGATTGATGATCAAGGTAGACGACATCGAGATGAATATTTTGAGAACAAAAATCCTATCAGTTACGCGGTTTTTGAAATATTACACATAACAAGTTTACAGAGAGAATTAAATAACCCCGAAACTACTGATGCGATTTAACTGATGCCATCTTCAATACAAACTTTCGTTATGATAAGAGGAAGATTCTCTCCGAATTTGAAGTAGATATCTCCGTTTTTGTGCAAATTAGAGCACGTGCAAGGGTTGTATTCGTCATATTGCAGGAAATAACAATCAAGTTGAATAAAATGTTGAAATTTGTTACTCAAAATAATCAACAAAATGAATGAACAAGGATGGAATTATTGAATGAAAAAAAGCAAGTCAGCTATCAGAGAAATTATATAATTGAAATCTTGAGTAATAGCGATTCTAATACAAAAGCAATGAATATTGAATTATTTATCTCACCTACGTACATACTCATACCAGCTTAATGTCCAAGTTATTTCACAGAAAAATTACTCCTGAACCAACAAACATTCCATAATGGATATATTATCTTTGTCACATTAATTGTAATCCAGAGAACGAATTTGTCACAAATTTCAATAACTAAGAATAATAAATGAGGGTGATTGACAAGGTCATCTACGAGGCTCAATTCAAGCCTGGTCAAGGCCTTAAGTATCATCCAGGTTTTAACCAGTCCTTTAGAATAAAGTGTATTTTTGATTCATTTCTATAATTCTTGGAATAATGCTCATCAATTAGTAACGGTAACAACATTGTTAGTAACAACAACTTGTTACCACTTCCACAAAGATAGTCATAAATATCCATCACATCATCCAAGCTAAGACCAAACAAAGCTTGCGATAGCCCTTTGAGCGCGAAGTTGCACTGAGAAAAAAAATTACCTCTGCCGAAAATATATTTATTCCGCTCAAAAATATCGAGATAACTTCGTCTAATAATATAAGATACGTGGAGTCAAAGAATAGTTTGATGTAAATAGATAAATAATTTGGCGCCTCAAAATCTGTTTTTTTTTCACGTGCACAAGTCAAGCGGAAAAGAAGTACACTATTCCGCTGATTACAAAAAAAGCTTCGTAAAATGTTTTGAAATTTTCTGTGGATCAGCGGTTTGATCTTCTCAAACTTATCCGTTTGTGACCTCAGAACTGAACTTTGATTTCTCACTCAATAACTATCAATGGCGGGGAAACAAATGAGTAATATTAGAAATAATAGTGAAAGTCGCAGTAGAGATTATACAGTCGTATTTTTGCTGAAAGAATGGTTCTTCTGTCAGCTCAAACTTCTGCTTCGGGGAAAATTTTTTGGTTTGCAGTCAAACAGATTATTATTTATCATGATATTTGAATCCTGGAATTCTACTCGAAAGAATATGTATTCATATGCCACTGTCAGATTTTCAAGTGGAAAGAATAAATTTTTCGCTGCAGAATATTTTCTCGTGGGGAATAATAATTTTGAGACAAAAAAATTTTGTACAAGTGAACATTTATCTTTTCGGCAGAGGTAATTTTTTCTCTCAGTGTGCATAATTCCAATTATCTTCATCTATAATTAATTGACTAATGGATTTTGAACTCATTAACACATCAGATCTATTTTTTTATTCAAGTCGTAATAGTTTTATCCATGACATGTTCCATGTCGAGGAAAATATCTCCTCGCAAGAAGTTTCAGATAGCCTAGTGGAAACGCGCTGGACTACGCACCAGAAGGATCCCGAATTCAATCTTCGTTTGAGTAGGAGCAATTTCTCGAATATTCAATTTCATTGTATTTTAATTACAAGTGTACGGATAATGATTCAGTACAAATAATTGATAAAAAATAATAATGGCAATATTTTTTGAACATCCGTTGTTAATTAATCCGTCATCACAATTAACACTTATCGCGGTATCGATCGTTAGTAACGGTCCTACCCAGTGTTTTTTACTGAGTTCTTGAAATTGACTGAAAAACTGTTAAAAGAATTAGAAATCATTCGAACAAATGCCTATAAGTAATAATATAATTAGTCACAAAGAAGCGCGATTGCGCCTTTAAAATTTCTTAATTTAAGGCTTGAGATCAGGCCTTAGTATGAAGCCTTGTTCGAGCCTTACAAATTAAGCCTCAATTCAGGTAATCATTCACTGAGAGAAAAATCTGATAAAAATTACCCTTAAAAACTGAGTAAAATTTACAATATGAATTGTAATCGGGTAGCATAACGACAATCTCACAAAAATTATTTCCCGTGAAATAAATTTTACGAATATTTGGATAAAAATTGATAAATGTGCATGCAAAAATTACAATTCATAGTTTGGTAAAAAATGCCACGCGAGTTTTGGTCATTTTTACTATACTTTAGGATATTTTTTAACGGATGCATGCACTGTAAAACCGACATGATAATTCATTCATGATAACAAAAATAACAATAATGAAGATCATTCATTTATTTTATTCACTTATTGGCTTATCAATTTTGGAGTCATATCTTACAATTATAAACAAATCAAAAAAAATTTGAAAAAATTTTTTTTCATTATTTCTTGACTTTTTCAAATATTTGCTACACAATTACCCACTTTTTAGTGCAATTTTTACCATATTTTTTTCTCAGTGTTTTGGGGCTCAATGGGGGCTGATTCAAGCTTGAGCCCCAGTCCCGATTGAGAATTTTTGAGCCCAGATTCCAAAATACAGATATTCCTGATTTCGGAATCCATATTATATACCCGATTCAAGGATATTTGTTCCATGATTGTTTTCAATTCATATGTAGAATATGAAGATATGAGAAACAGTTACGATATCGTCGATGGAATATGTTCTCCTGGAGAATGAAAAATATCGGAGAACTTTTTCCAATAATACACTTTGCAGATATCCTGCAGTATTTTATCACAGTAATTCCCCATTTTTTCATGCACAATGCCATTTAGAATGGGAAAAACGGAAAATGATTTGGGTAATCCAGACAAAAGCATTGAAAAATTTGTTGCCACGAGATAAATCAATGAAGATTACTGATAAGAGATAGGTTGCGACCCAGTTGGTTCACTTCACATCCACAAGGCGTTATCTAGTGTCTGAAATCTTGTGTCAATATTTCGTACTACGGCACGGTGCAATCGTTTTTTCGTTACTGTGCATACAAATTAATTCTGTAAATTCTGTCAGAGTGTAGATAAGACGTGCAACTGAAACTACTGACAATTTTTTGTTGCGACCTATTTCAACGAATACGTGGAATTTGTTCACATGGAGAATATGAACTTGGAAACTCGGAAACTGCATTGTACACAGGGTGGAAACTGACAAAATTGCAGTGACAGTTGGGTGAGCGTTTTAGCCAACAGTTTTTCTGACTTTCTTTCAAAACTGAGAGATTGGTGCGCTGATAACAAAAAATGCACCTCTAAGTCAACCGGAACTATGTGTTTTTATGCAAAGTATGCGTTGCATACAATTCCCGGATTTTTTCACCGATGAAATTATTGATTTCTGGAAAGTCAATGCGCTGCGGAGTGCTGCTCTTTACAAGTACGTAAAGAAAAATAATAGGAGTGGCAATTGGAGTGAAATCCAACGATTATTTTTCTGTTTTCAAGTTTTCGACTGAAATTTCTAATGCACTTTTGTGAAATTTTCACCATGTAATAGTTTTGCTAGAATTTCAAGGAATTTTGTCATTGAAAGTTTACACTGCCATGAAAACATCAGTGGAAATTGTGAATTTTACTTCAATTATTCCATGAAAATCAATAGAACTTTGGAAATATTCTTCAATTTTCAATTGATTAAAAACTTAGCGGAATTTTGTACTTAAAAAGGGTTGGAGAATTCTCGTTTTCCCGCTGCACAAAAATTTAGAATCGATTTTTCTGTAAAATTTCAAATTTCATGATTTCTTCTCCTAAATCAACTTCAATCTCTCTCTCTCCTGGAAAACATTATTAAACTGGCCATAAAATTCCAATTCTTTTTCTAACAGTTAGTGGTTAGGACATATTGACTAATAAAGACGATGCGTTTTACCCCACTGACTATGCACAGATTCAAAATATTTTTTAATCAAGACCTTTTTTCTTAAAAGCGTTATTAACCTTTAACTGGTGGTGCTTTTCTAGCATCTCACTCGCTCTACAGTGGCGACCTATAAGTTGCGTATGATTTAGCGGGGATTCCCTTACAATGCAACCACTTAAGGGTTAAAATAACGATAAGACCATTGGAGAAAATTTTAAATTCTAGAATATCAAAATATTAATTCAATACTGATTTAGTGAGGGTAGGGGAGACCGGGGCATAGTGGGGTACATAAAAAAAGGTCCAAATTGAGAAATTCAAGTGATTGACGAAAGGTCGATCAAGGATCAACGAAAAGTCAAAAACCGCTCAAGAAACTTGAATAATACGAAGGAAAATTTTTTAAAAAATGGAAGAACTCAGGAAATTCTTTCAGTTCTTTCAAACACCGGGATGAGCCGTCATATTCGGTATTTTGATTAAAACCCTACCAATTTCACCGTTTTTCTGTCGTTATTTGGAGATTCGGAGGTGAAAAACAAAAAAAATATTTATAATTATTTTAAAGTTTTTGAACACTACCCCACTGTGTCTCCAACTGTAATACATTGGAGACACGAGTTGATAATTTTAGAATGTGAATAGTGATTGCTGAAAAGCAATATAAGCATGATAGAAGCACTGACACCCACCTCTGTCTTAGCTACCCCGCTTTACCCCGGTCTCCCCTATCAAGTATTGACTTTTATACATATATTCAATGTATTGATATTCATAATGAGGAATGTATGAACATACATAGATTATTTTTAGAACAGGGAAAATTCTCAAGTCAATAAAGAGCATGTTGTTACTTTGAAAATTTTGCATGTTCTTGATTCTAGCAAAACCTCTATGTAAATTCCAAAATCAAGACGACCCTCAAACAAGATAAAAATCAAGTGATTTCCGTTTCCGTTAGTGATTTCTAATTACTTCTGGAAATGATAAAAAATCAGTAGAAATCGTAAAGAAATCAGGTGGTTTCAGAAATAATTAGAAATCGTCAATGAATGTGAAACCCAAATTTGTTATGCGAGTTCAGTCTTGACCGCATTGCACATTTCTTCGAGCATTTCATTCTGTAGATTCCAACCATATGGCGCTTGTGAATTTTCTAACTTTTTTGACTCTTCTGATTGAGGAAAGCAGTGGTCAAGCGGTTTGAATATTATGGGAAGTTCATAATATCCAAACTAGTGGACCATTCTTCGAGTCATTTCTCTGAGATTCATAAAATGTATTAGATAGGTGTATTGATCCCTACGAGATATGATGATCACGAGGAATGACCCTTGGAAAGTATAACTCTCCTAACATTTGAACCTTCCGACGTTTGACCCTCATGACGTATGACTCTCATGGCGTTTAGTCTTTGCGAGTTATGACTCTTGTGATGCTTCACCCTTGCCATATTTGATCCTAGCGAGACGTAACCCTCATGACATATAACCATCGTGAGTTACAATCCTCGTGGAGTATGAATCCTCGTCGCGAGGCATCACAGTTTATGGTAAAATGCGACGCTATGAGGTTTTGACGTGTTTTGATATACTTACGTGTCGCAACGTCACGTCAACAACTGGCATTATCTACAGATGCCCCACTTTGACCCCGAAATCGTGATTTTTCGAGTAATTTCTTAGAATCAAAAAATCACCAGAATCTACTACAAATGATAGAAATCACGAGAAATCAAAAGAAATCATGATTGCCAATTCTTATTGAGAAGTCACAGAAATCTGGAAATCATTGCGTCACTCGATTGAGTTCAGAAATGGAGAAATTTTTACTAAAAACTGGAAACTTTCTTCTTTATGCACTACACAAAAGAGACTGCATCGATAAAAATTCGAAATCCATCTTTATTTGAGACTCAAAATCGATGTAGCAAACGCACAAGTTCACGAGAATTTTAGGATGAATTTTCAATGAACGGACGATTCAATTCAACTCAAAGGTTAATCCTCCGGGTTCTACTTCATGGTAAATCCCTGATCCAATTAATTTCTAATTTTGGAATTTTGTGGAAGTCGATGCAAATTATTCTCCCATCCTAACTCCCCCGTAATACTCAATCCTGGCAGTAGAGATTGATTTTTTTCCTCGCACCTGTTAGCCATGATTTTGAATGATTTTTCCAATTTCTCCCGAATGTCAACCAAATTGACTCGTTACTGATGCACATTAGATGTCGTTCAATGCATCTGGTGGTCATTTGGGTAATAATAATCTCGACGCTCATAAAAGGTAGGAAATGAAACCAGAACTGCATATATTTTACCAGAAGGGGGTCTGTAGACCAGTTTTACTATTCTGAGATAAGATTCGCAAGTTCAATAAAGTTCCAATTCAATAAAATTCAGTGACACAGCCAAATTACTATCATAAATTTTTGAGTCACTTTGAAAGAGGAAGAAAGTGATGACTGGAAATACTTATTTATATACTTATTTATATATTTATATCATTTATGTATTACCTTATTCAAGTCAAGACAGCCGAAGCCAATTACAAGACCTATAAATACTATGGGAATAATAAACGTATGATAGTTTACATATTGGTACCAGGTGATGAATGTAAGAGGTATGATATACATGAATGTCTAGCAGCAAAAAGAATAGATCAAGAATAGTAAACGTAAAAGGGAAAAAGGTTGAAATTAATGACGTCAATAATAATTTTTTACAGTTTCATATGCCATATTTACTAGATAGTTCATTGAACATCTGCATCAGGGTAACGACTAAATAACAAATTTAGAGCAGTACCTGCTTGATGCATTAGAGAGGATAGAACCAGGTTATTCTTTTCTACAGGATGATAAATGTTCGAGTTTGAGCGAGGGACTGAACCGTGAAAATTTCAATATCAAGCTGCCCAATAATGCAGAACAGTCGATGATATTCCGAAGGATTTTTATTAGAAAAATAATTGAATAAAAAAACAAATAATTGAATGAAATTTGAAAAATTGAATCGCCCAAACAGACAACGGTAGCTGCACCCTCGCTCCGGATAGATTCTATCCTTTCCATCTGTTATTTTCCACCGGTATATTTACCTTCTGCATTATCCCCGGGCTATCTACTCGGTCAAATCTTAGATATTTTTAAAGTATAAATTACATGGAAAGTGGAATGCTATATGTTATCCTTCGATTTTCCGGGTCTCAATATGACGGAAAACAATTAATTATCAATGCACAAATTTAACAAATTCGGAGGCACACGGATTCAAATTCAGGTGGAGTGTGATCCCACCTCTTCACTACCCACGTACGAAAAAACGAATGGGCCGAGCTTGGCCCAAGCCCGGTGGCCGGCCTGCCGAACTTCGGGACCCGTTCCTCAACCGGGACCGCGCCGGATTTGGTTGAAACCTGGAATGATAACATCGGGCCAGGTCTGGGCGCCCATCTCGGCCCAGCGTTGGTTGCCAGTCGTTGGCCAGGCTCAATTAAACATTACTTAATTACATGAATATGACAATATGGGTGATTGAAATACAAGTAATTTAATATTACTCCTCAACATTCGTAATAGGTTCAACGAGGAAAAAAAATCAATACCAGCATGTGACTGATGCCGCACTGGCTGCCAAACTATTCATGACAATTATCAATAATAACAAAAACAAAATAATTAACACTTTTTAGGATGATTTTTAGTATTCATTGTGCCCTACCTACCAAACCCTAACGCAATCATCGCTGAAAAACCGATTTTGTTAACTTAAAATATTACCCCCTAACGTGGGCTCGAACCCACGACCTCACGACTACTAATCCGACGCCCTAACCACTAGTCTACCGCGCAATTCGTAAAACCTCTACTTCAAATCGTCCATATTAATTCCATCTCGGTTTTTTTCGACTTGAATGTTTTATTATTCAGTTGATAGAAATATTCAGTGATTCAACTACAGTTTAATCGGTAAATTAATTCAATAATGAATAATAATAATTATTATTATTAATTACAATAATAATTGTAACAATTAGGATTACTGTTGAATGACGATTCTTCTTCTTTTCGTAATAATTAGCGAGTAACATGTGACTTCAACACCTACAATGTCACCATTTTTTTACGATTACACCCTTAACATTTTACCCTCAAGTTTCCACCCTTAACATTCAACCCTCAGAATGTCAGCCTTATAATTTTTTCGCCCCTTTCCATTATTGCGATTTGACCCTTACAATTTTACTCTTCAGATTTTACCCTTATGATTCCACCCCTATGATTCCATTCTCATCATCTCACCCTTACGACTTAACCCTTACAGTTATACCAACGGCTGGAGCTCAATGACCAAGCTCCGGGCCACCGCTGGCTGAGGCTTGGTTATCGAGGTCCGGCATGCCAATGTCCGGCCAAGGCAGGGCCAGATCTGTCAACCAAGGCTCGGTTACCCGCCCTTCTCCCGAGACTCAAGCCCTGGTCCCCAGGGATGGCCGAACCTCGGTCCAAGCCTGGGCGCCCAGACTTGGCAAGCCCAGGCTTGTGCCAGGCTTGGCCCGTTTCTACAACACTGGCATTTCGTACGTGGGTAGTCCGGCAAACTACATCTACCTTCTTTCCTAACTTTTTCAATCAAAGTCAAATGTCTATCTATCTAAATGTTAATTTTTAAATGTTAATATTTCACACTTGACGGGAAAGAACACCGATAATCCCATATTGATGAGAGACCCTTAACCATTCGAAAACTGGTGCCACCACGGTATAGAAATGTCTGGGGCATTTAAAGATACTCCAGAAAGTTCTAGAAACTTTTGCAATTTTTTCGAAAGATGTAGCTCTATTGGAACCTATTGTTACGAGCACAAGTCAGTTTTACTCAGAATACAATGAGCTCCTCCGGGTTGTGCGAAATAGTATATTTCGATACGAGTGAGACCGAATTTTTGCGAGTGTGAAGTTGGCGACCCGAGGCGAAGCCGAGGGCTGCCAATCACACGAGCTGAAAATTCCTGTCTCACATGTGTCGAACAATATTTGTCGTCACGCTGTGCGAAAAAATTACTGTTTAGGCACGCTTTGCGTGCCTAAAACATCTCTTTTCTACACGTGGTGATGAAAAATATCGTTCGATACTCACGGGAAAATTTTTTTTTGGCTCGTGAGATTATATCACTCACTTTCGACTTGTGGTATAAATCTCTCGCGAGCATCCCACGTACGAAAAAACGAATGGGCCGAGCTTGGCCCAAGCCCGGTGGCCGGCCTGCCGAACTTCGGGACCCGTTCCTCAACCGGGACCGCGCCGGACTTGGTTGAAACCTGGAATGATAACATCGGGCCAGGTCTGGGCGCCCATCTCGGCCCAGCGTT